>NC_034598.1:48856157-48864765 GCF_900095145.1 Mus pahari | reverse complement strand
TCAGAAATCCACCTGCCTCTGCCTCCCGAGTGTTGGGATTAAAGGCGTGCGCCACCACGCCTGGCGCAGTCAGTGCTTTTAACCACTGAGCCATCTCTCTAGCCCCTGAGAGCTATTGTTTTAAAACGAGGTGGGGGGTGTCTGAGGAATGATAATCAGATTGACCTCTGGCCTTCACACACACACACACACACACACACACACACACACGCACACACACGGAGGAGAGAGACACATTTATACCTCTGGACGCCCAACTCTTACATTTATAAATCTCATATATAATCACTACGTGGCTGGGAGTGGAACAACTTGCGGGAGTCAGTTCTCTCCTACCCAGTGGGTTCTGTGGTACTCAGGTTATCAGCCTCGGTGGCAAGTGTCCTTACCCCTGAGCTCTCTCGCCAGCCCAGAGCTAGGACTCCTAACTCCTGTGGTGGATCTGGACTAGGGCTGTGTGAGGAAGCTGTAGAAGATGGAGGGTTCAGTCTACCCCCTCCCACGGCCACGCACTGATCTCCGTCTTCCCACCGGGCTGTCTTAACTCTGAAACGTGTGCCTCTGGTTTCAGGATCTGGCTGCCGTGTGCTCCAGGCCTTAATTCATAAACTGGAGTTTCTTTGGTTTCTAGTCAGCTAGAAAGAAGCCTTAACAAAAAGCTTTCCCTGGGGCTAGCAGATGCAGCTCAGTGGTAAAGCACGTGCCCACTGTGCACAGGAGCCTGCCTGGGTTTGATTCCCGTGCACCACAGTTGATTAGTTTATAAAACAAAATGTCTTCCCCAGCCTGGGAGCAGCACTTTTAGTTCTGACAGAAGCAGAGCTGTTAAGGGTCCTGAGTTCGAGCCCAGCTTGTTCATTTTCCTTACAACGGACATCCCTCTTCCTAGTCCCACAGTCCTCGTTCTCTCCGTCCGCCATCTCCACTGCCCGTTCTGCTGGTTGGGCCTCTGGTGTATGGACTTGTACATGATGAACTGTGAACTTCTAGCCACGTGTAGCGCCCTTGGGTACTCGGAAGGAGGGACTTACCACAAGGAGCCAGACTGCCTGGGTGAGTAATCTTTTGAGGAATTGGAAGGAAAAAAACTTCACCAAATTGAGGTCTGGTGAATTCCCCCGGCCATGGGTGCCAACAGCTCATGGGCCTGGGCAGCTCCCCCTGGGTGAGTGTTTTATCCTGTCTTCTAAAGAGAGTGTGAAGGATTTGATCCGATACCTGAGGCACGAGGATGAGAGCCGAGATGTGCGGCGGCAGCTGGGAGCTGCACAGATCCTGCAGAGCGACCTCCTGCCGATCCTCACCCAGCACCGCCAGGACAAACCTCTCTTCGATGCCGTGATCAGGTTCACGCCTCAGCCTTTGACTCTTACCATGGGCGGCATCTACGTTGGTGAGGAAATCTGACCAGTCCGTCTTCGTTGTCTCCCCAGACTGATGGTAAATTTGACTCAGCCAGCCTTGCTCTGTTTTGGCAGTGTGCCTAAGGACCCCAGTGTACGGCACCATTTTCTGCAGGTTCTAAGTTACCTGCAGGCCTACAAGGAGGTGAGGAGCCTTTCTGCAGATGTCTTGGGTCGGCGTTTGGAGAGGAAGGGAAGAGAGGGTAGGCACTACCTACGAGACTGTTCCCTGTCCCACAGGCCTTTGCCAGTGAGAAGGCATTTGGAGTCCTCAGCGAGACCTTGTATGAGCTGCTGCAGCTGGTGAGTGAGTCTGCATCACACACATCCCACCTCTGCTGTGCCTGGGAATGTCCTCAGCCTTTACAGATACGGCAGCTTCAGCCCTTAGAGATACGGCTGCCTACTCTGGAGTTTCTAGCCACTCTTATTTTGCTTTTTTTTTTTTTTTTTTTTTTTTTTTTTTTTTTTTTTTTTGGTTTTTCGAGACAGTCACTTTGTAGCCCAGGCTAGCCTGGAACTAAGAGATGGTCCCGTCCCGTCCCCCCCCCCCTCCCGTCCCTCCTCCCGAGAGCTGAGATTAAAGAACTGTGCCACCATGCTTGCTCTTTGTTTCTATTTTGTATTTTTAGGAATTTATCTAATGGGGTATATGTGTCTGTGTGTTCATGTGCACATAGAAGCCATAAAAAATAACATGTTTTTCTGGACACCTGGGTTGTTGAGTGTGCGTTGGGGTCTGAACTCCCAGTCATCACAATTGTGTTGACAGCATTGTTAAACCACTGAGCCATCACTCCATACCTTTTCTGTTTTTTTAGTCCCAATTCTCAGGGCTCAGTCTTACAGTCTTTTCTCCTTTTGCCCAGGGCTGGGAGGATCGGCAAGAAGAAGACAACTTGCTGATCGAGCGGATCCTTCTACTGGTCAGAAATATTCTCCACGTCCCAGCCAACCTTGAGCAGGAGAAGGTGAAGAGGGTTTGGGGGACATCCGAGTTCTTGCACTGGTTAGAATGAATTGCCTTCTCTTAGGCTTTTCTGTCTTCTATGAGTCTGGGGGCTAGCCTTAGCCACAGGGTGAGCTTGGGACTCTGGAGGCTGTCCTGAGTGGAGCTGAGTGTGTGTCATCGTCCTGTGTCCACCCACCCCCACCCCACCCCTGCCTGCTCAGAGGATCGATGATGATGCCAGCATCCACGACCGGCTCCTTTGGGCGATTCACCTCAGTGGCATGGACGACTTGCTCCTCTTCCTGTCCAGCTCATCTGCCGAGCAGCAGTGGAGCCTCCATGTGCTGGAGATTGTCTCCCTCATGTTCCGAGACCAGGTGAGACATTACTCTTGCTAGTCTCCTAGTACCCACCATGTGCTTCTGCCGCGTGGCCCGACGTGGCCCGAGGAGCCCTGGTGGTGAGCAGGTGATGCGTACCCTAGTTGTGTCTTCCATCAAGACCCATCAACAGCTCTCAGGGTTTGTGTTTTCCCTTCCAAGTAGGAGTGAGCTAAGGCTAAAAGATGACTGTTCTGGGGGCTGGAGAAATGGCTCAGCGGTTAAGAGCCCTGACTGCTCTTCCTAAAGTCCTGAGTTCAAATCCCAGCAACCACATGGTGGCTCACAACCATCTGAAATGAGATCCAACACCCTCCTCTGGTGTGTCTGAAGATAGCCACAATGTACTTACCTATATAAATTAATCTTTGGCCTGGAGCATGCTGGGCTGGAGTGAGCAGAGGTCCTGAGTTTAATTCTCAGTAACCATATGATGGCTCACAACCATCTATACAGCTATAGTGTACTCATACACATAAAATAAATAAACCTTTGAAAGAAAAGAAACAAGATTACTGTCTTGGCTGACCCTTCCCTCTTTATTCCAAACCCAGAACCCTGAGCAGCTAGCTGGAGTAGGGCAGGGACACTTGGCTCAGGAGCGAAGCACGGATGTGGCAGAATTGGAAGTGCTGCGCCAACGGGAGGTGGCGGAGAAGAGAGCTCGGGCCCTCCAGCGAGGAAACAGGTGGGCGGCAGGCTGCTCTACTGTGATCTGACTCGAAGCAGCAGACACGGACCACTCGGACCAGTCCGAGGCTGGGTTATGTTTTAAAGCTAACTCGCAGAGCTGCTGATGAAAGAGAATGGCCTAATACTTGGAGAGAATTGAGGAGTCATTTTGGAATCCCCTCTTTTTTTCCTTTACTTGAAGGCACTCTCGATTTGGGGGCTCCTACATTGTCCAGGGGTTGAAATCTATTGGGGAGAGGGACGTCGTCTTTCACAAAGGCCTTCACAACGTGAGTATGCACCTGTATGTGACAAGAACTTTGGAGTCGCAGGGCCTAAGAGGGGTGGCCCTCTCTGTTAAAGCTGTTGTGTTTCTGACGTAGAACGTGCATGAGAGGGAATGCACGTATTGACCACACCATGCCCACTGATGGCCTCTCCGACACCAGAGGCAAATGTCCTCCTAGATGTCTTTTCTAAGAAAATTCTGGAACAGTGACTACAGAAAGAACTGCAAGGCTTGGGGGCAGCCAGACTTCCTCTAACGCCTCAGTCCATACTCTCAGCTTCAGAACTACAGTTCAGATCTGGGAAAGCAGCCGAGGAGAGTGCCCAAGCGTCGCCAGGCTGCCCAGGAGCTGTCCGTCCATCGGCGCTCTGTCCTGAATGTGAGGCTCTTCCTCAGAGACTTCTGCTCTGAGTTCCTGGAGAACTGCTACAACCCGCTCATGGGCGCAGTCAAGGTGAGAGCCCAAGAAGGACATCTAAGTAGTTTGGGGTAGAGCAGAGCGATGCTAGCCAGAGCGATGATGTGGCCAGTGAAAGGCAGCCTGCCAAGGAGCCCAGGCAAAGCTGACCTTGGAGTGGGGCCCCGGACAGAATGGGTTATTATTAGCAAGACTAAAGATAAAAGGTCTGGGGGGGACAAAGGAGGTAGTTTGGCAGGAAGAACACTTCCTCCAAAAAGTGTGACTCCAGTGCCCCAGTCAGTTTGCTCAAAGCTGCCTGTAACTGTAGCTTCAGATGATTCCATGCTCTGGCCTCCAAAGACATCCACACCCATGTGTGCAGACCCACACAGAGACATTCACGTTAATTAAAAATAAAGAGAATATTTTTGGGGGAAACAGTTTGAGGTGGCTGGGAACTGTGTTAGTGTCCAGGGTCCAAGCCCGGCAGGGGGTTAGCCCTGAAGCCATGGTGGTCTCTCCTGTCAGGATCATCTGCTTCGGGAGAGAGCTCAGCAGCATGACGAGACCTACTACATGTGGGCAATGGCTTTCTTCATGGCCTTCAACCGAGCTGCTGCCTTCCGTCCCGGCCTCGTTTCTGAGACCCTCAGTGTCCGTACCTTTCACTTTGTGGAGCAGAACCTCACCAACTACTACGAGATGATGCTGACGGACCGCAAGGAGGCCGCCTCCTGGGCGCGCAGGTGAGGGGGGTGGCCGCTGGGGGTCACAGGGGGTAACTTGGCCACGTCAGAATTCCAGAATCTTGGGTATTATTTTCCTTGTTGAAGGTTACATTTGACAGAACCTTCAGTTGCCTCCCCTCCATTTCACCCTCTGCCGTCGTCACTTTGGCAGGATGCACCTGGCCCTGAAGGCCTACCAGGAGCTGCTGGCCACAGTGAACGAGATGGATGCGTGCCCTGACGAGGCTGTTAGGGAGAGCAGTCGCATCATCAAAAGTGAGGCCCCGCCCGGGCTCTGACCCTGCCTGCCCATTTCCTGCTTAGGACCTCATTCTTCCAGGTCCTGACATCATCTCTCCTTTTCCAAACCCTCTCGTTACTTCCTTGTTCCCACCCCAGACAACATTTTCTATATGATGGAGTACCGAGAACTATTCCTGGCACTCTTTCGAAAGTTTGATGAGAGATACCATCCACGCTCATTCCTTCGTGACCTGGTGGAAACTACCCACCTCTTCCTCAAAATGTTGGAGCGCTTTTGCCGGAGCCGTGGGAACCTGATGGTGCAGGTACAGAGCAGCCCCAGGGAGTGGGAACAGCTATAGGGGAGGGTGAAGGACAGAGGCTTGTGGCATTGCCAGTGTGGGACTGCCCATTCGGTTTACTTTTCGTCTATCTCAAAAGAGAAGGTGGAGGGCGTGCCAACTCTGCCATGTGCTCATACTTACAGGTGCACACATGTGCACACGCACAGTCTCACAAACAACATATATACACAGGCTCACACATACTATAGACACACACACAAAGTAGGTCAGGCTAGTCCTGTGTCAGTTACTGTTAGAATACTCAAGCAACCCATCTCCAGGTCACTAAACTGAGATTGTGTTCAAAACTTAGAAGTAGATGCAAAGCCAAAGCCAAAGGTCAAGGGAGGAACTCCAAGGAGGGCCACAGAGATGGCTCAGTGGTTAGGAGCACTGGCTTTACTTCTGGAAATCCTGAGTTCAGATCCCAGCAACCACATGGTGGCTCACAGCCATCAATAATGTGATCTGATGCCCTCTTCTGGCACCCAGGCATACATGCAGATAGAGCACTCACATAAAATAAATAAATCTTTAAAAATAAAACAACAACAAAACTCCAGGAAATCTCTATCTTAGAGACACAGATTCTGCTTTGCAGAACCATGTTTGTTTTTGGTACGGGACTAGCAAGATAGCTCAGTAGGTAAAGGCATTTACTTCTGAGTCTAGTGACCTGAGTTAGAGCCCCAGGGCTCACTTAACAGAAGGAGAAAACCAATTCCCCAAGTTGTCCTCTGTCTGTCTGTCTGTCTCTCACACACACAAAGTAATAAATAATTGTTTTGTTTTGTTTTTTAATGCCAGGACCTTACTATATTTAAGGCTGCTATAGTTTAAAACTGTATCAGAACTGAGGTAGAGATTTGGCTCAGTGGTTAAAAGCAATTTAGCTGGGCATGATGGAGCAAGGCTTTAATCCCAGCACCCAGAGGGCAGAGGCAGGATCTTTTGAGTTTGAGGGCAGCCTGGTGTACTTAGCCTTGGTGTAACCAAGGCTACATGTCTCAACCCCATCCCACCCCAGAAAAGGCAAACAGGATGGACAAATGGATAGGGAATTCCTGAGGATGATGTTTGATTCAAGGACTTCATAATCAAACACATCAAAGGCAAACTCTTACTCCAGGATATAGACATTGTTTATCTGCATCAGAGCCCTTACCCACTGTCATGGCGTCTTCCCTGGCTGACCTGTTTCTCCTGAGGGCGAGGAAATAGACAGTGCCCACTCAAGCCTACTGCTGCTCCCATCCTTCTCTGCCCACTCTCCACCCCACGGCTGCTCCCCGTCCTCCTCTGCCCCCTCTCCACCCCACGGCTGCTCCCCGTCCTCCTGCCCCCTCTCCACCCCACGGCTGCTCCCCGTCCTCCTCTGCCCCCTCTCCACCCCACGGCTGCTCCCCGTCCTCCTCTGCCTACACTGCAGTAACACTGCTGGACAGAGACTTTGTGGCTCTCAGCCTCTACCATACAGCGCTCTCCCCACAGAACAAAAGAAAAAAGAGGAAAAAGAAAAAGAAGGTTCAGGACCAGGGTGTTGCTTTCTCACAAAGCCCTGGGGAGCTGGAGGCCATGTGGCCAGCCCTGGCAGAGCAGCTGCTGCAGTGTGCCCAGGTAGGAGGTTAGAGAACTGTGCCCTTTTTAGGATGGTATTCTTGTAGACAGTCTGGGTTTCCTCCCACCCCGCTTCCATGGTTGCGTCTGTCTGCAGGACCCTGAGCTCAGTGTGGACCCCGTGGTTCCCTTTGATGCGGCCTCAGAGGTGCCAGTGGAGGAGCAGCGGGTAGAAGCCATGGTGAGGATCCAAGAGTGCCTGATGGCCGGACAGGCCCCGCAAGCCCTGGCCCTCCTGCGGTCTGCCCGGTAAGAATCCCGTGTACCGACACCCTCCTGAGCTCTGAGGGAATAGGGAGGCCTTCGCTGGGGTCCGGGGTTCTCAGAATTCAGAGAGAGGAGTTGTAACTGAGGCTGTGGATCTCCACAAGCAACACTAACTCTTCGTCAGTTCTGATCACTGGTTGGAGTGTTTTGTTTTTGAGAATTGTCAGAAAACACAGTCAACAAAGAACAATTCTACCAACCAACCAACCAACCAACCAACCAACCAGTGTTAGCCATGGTTCACATGTGGATGAACGGCCTTCCAGCATCTGTTCTATGCAGAGATACCGTGTGACTGCACAGACACACTTGAGGGTTGTTTTTACTTCTGTGTGTAGGTGCAGGTCAGACTAACTTTCTGTGTGCAAGCATTTTGCCTGAATATATGTTTGTACATGTACCACATGTGCTCCGGTTTGCCTGTGGAGTCCAGAAGAGGACGTCAGAGCCTTTGGAACTGGGGTTGCAGGCAGTTGTGAGCTGCCGTGTGGGTGATGAGGTGTTCTGCAAGGGCAGCGTGCCTTGTGAGGAAAAGAACCCCTAGCTTGTTTCATCTCTGAAGAAGCGGTCTATCCCCCTTCAGTTGACAAAGGAACTAATTTCCCTCTAGTCCCGACTGCAACTCCAGTTTCCTGGGATTAAAGCCTTTTCTGTCTGTCCCCAGGGAAGTGTGGCCAGATGGAAATGTGTTTGGCTCTCCAGTCATTTCCCCGGGGGAAGAAATGCAGTTGCTAAAACAAATCCTCTCCGCACCCCTTCCCCGTGAGTCTCCATCCTTCCCATCTCTTCCCAGCTGTGCTCTCCACCAGCACAGCAGAAACCCAGCAATCCTCACTCTTTGTACAGGGCAGCAGGAGCCAGTAGAAGGAGATGCAGAGGAGGAAGAGGAAGAGGAGGAGGAAGAGGAGTTACAGGTGGTCCAGGTGTCAGAGAAGGAGTTTAAGTTTCTGGACTACCTGAAACGGTACAGGCTGAGAGGGCCGACTACCTCCACCACCACCACCCACCACCCAACGCCCACCCTGTGAGGGCGAGCAGTCTCTGCCCAGTGCTGAATCATTTCCCTCTGTGCTCTGATGCAGCTTTGCATCCTCAACCATCGTGCGGGCTTACATGCTTCTCCTGCGGAGCTACAGGCAGAACAGCGCTCATACCAACCACTGCATCGCTAAGATGCTGCACCGGCTGGCCCACGACCTGGGCATGGAAGCCCTGCTTTACCAGCTCTCCCTGTTCTGCCTCTTCAGTCAGCTGCTTAGTGACCCAGCTGCTGCAGCCTACAAAGTGAGGAGGGAGGGGCTGCCGGGGGGGGG
>NC_034598.1:48849365-48855792 GCF_900095145.1 Mus pahari | reverse complement strand
CATCCGTAACAAGATCTGACGCCCTCTTCTGGAGTGTCTGAAGATAGCTACAGTGTACTTACATATAATAAATAAATAAATCTTTAAAAAAAAATAAAGATTTATTTATTTTATGTATATGAGTACGTTGTAGCTGTACAGATGGTTGTGAGCCTTCTTGTGGTTTTTGAGAATTGAATTTTAGGACCTCTGCTCTCTCCAGTCAACCCTGCTCACTCACTCTGGCCCAAAGATTTAAATACACTGTCACCGGCTTCAGATACACCAGAAGTGGGCATCAGATCCCATTACAGGTGGTTGTGAGCCACCATGTGGTTGCTGGGATTTGAACTCAGGACCTCCAGAAGAGCAGTCAGTGCTCTTACCCTCTCCAGCCCACGTGGGCGATTCTTAAGAGAAGGATAAGGCACTAGGGCAGAGACAAGGATGCAGTGGAGAGGTCAGCGGGCAGGTGGAGGAAGCTGCATAAAGGGGATAAAAGAGATGTAGTGAGTGAGGCAGAGGCAAGCTGTGAATGGGCAGGTCTGAATTCATTTGAGCCGAGGCGCCATGTAGCGTTTCTTTCCTACAGGAGCTAGTGACTTTTGCCAAATACATCCTTGGCAAGTTCTTTGCATTGGCTGCAGTGAACCAGAAAGTGTTTGTGGAACTGCTGTTCTGGAAGAACACCGCAGTGGTTCGGGAAATGACCCAGGGATATGGCTCCCTCGACAGTGGGTAAGCTCAGGGCTGGGGACAGATGGGAGGTGAGGAAGATGGTGCAGTGCGGTCACAGGGTCACTTGCAGAACATTCAACCTAAGGTTTCTTTTTCCTTCTGAGACCCGAGGTGAGACACTTTTCCTGAGGTTCCCCAGAACAGGAACGAGAGGGGACAAAGTCTTCCTCTTCCTTCAGTTTCCTTCTCTGTCAGCAGCCCTCACAGAGGTCGCCACTGATGACAGCGGGCCAGGCCCCAGTTTCTTAAAATGTGCTCAGGGTCAAGCTGTGCAGCGGTACATCTGTGGTCCTAGCCCTTAGGGGACAGGCAGTAAGGTTAGAGCTGAAGGTCCCCCGGACTACACAGGAGACCTTTGTAAAATAAGACAGGCTTCAGGTTGGTGTTTGTCCTCCTCTGGTTGGTTCTCTCTCTCTCTCTCTCTCTCTCTCTCTCTCTCTCTCTCTCTCTCTCTCTCTCTCCCTCCCTCCCTCACTCCCTCCCTCCCTCTCTCCCTGTCTTCCCTCTGGCATCCTCTCTCACACACACACTAGCATCTTTCCTATAGTCTCCCCCTCTCCCCTTTCTGCTCCTTTTCTTGTTTTGCTTAGTCCTTGGACTGTCAGGTTCTGTAGGCCAAGGTCAAAAATGTCCTGGTTTGGGCTCTGGAGTTCTTCCGTGGAGAATAAAGCAAGAGGTTTTTTTTTAGGTCTCTGCTGAGTTACCTGCTCCGCCCTGGGTCTTGTGTGACAGAGAGAGCTTTGCTTGTCTCTGTAAACCAGTGGCCTCCTCACTCCTATTTCACCATTCAGGTCTTCCAGCCACAGAGTCCCTGGGTGGAGCCCTGAGGAAGAGGCCCAGCTTCAGGAACTATACCTCGCCCACAAGGATGTGGAAGGTGTGCGGTTTGAGATCTCAAGAGACTTTGAGGCGGGGCAGTCTGGGCCCCAGACTCCTCCTTACTGCCCCATTCCCTCTCCACCACAGGTCAAGATGTAGTGGAAACCATATTGGCGCACCTGAAAGTCGTTCCTCGAACACGCAAGCAGGTCATCCACCATCTGGTACGGATGGGCCTGGCCGACAGCGTCAAGGAGTTCCAGAAGAGGTAAAGGCATAGGCTCTGGAGGGAGCTGGGGTACAGACACCTCGGTTTGCTCCAGACCTCCCCTGGCACTGACCCCTGGCTGAATAGGAAAGGGACCCAGATTGTCTTGTGGACGGAGGACCAGGAGCTGGAGTTACAGCGGCTCTTCGAGGAGTTCCGGGACTCCGATGGTGAGTGAGGTGTCAGGCTCGGCCGAGGCGAGAGCCAGGCTGCCCTCGCTCCACGCCTCACTTCCCTCTGTTCACTTGCTACATTTGGGTCACTCAGGATGAGCTGAGTTAGCCTCTGGTTTCCATTATTCTTCCAAACACACTCTCTTCAGATGTTCTTGGTCATATCATGAAGAATATCACAGCCAAACGTTCACGGGCTCGAGTAGTGGACAAACTGTTGGCCCTGGGGTTGGTGTCTGAGCGGAGGCAACTATACAAGAAACGGAGAAAGAAGTTGGCACCTTCTTGCATGGTAACCATCTTGTCTTGGCTCTTCCAGCCTAGAGCTCACCCCACAAAGTACTGTAGGACTCCTCCTGCCTCAGGCTGTTCAGACTGGGCCCCTCCATGGGTAAACAGAAGCCAGAAGCCCACTAAGGCTCCCTGAGGCCGTTTTCTTTCCTGTGTTTGCAATGGGTTTCAGCAGAATGGAGAAGAATCCCCGAGAGACTCCTGGCAGGAAGATCCAGAAGAGGAAGACGAACACTTGCCAGAGGGCGAGAGTGAAGACGAGGAGAGCGAGGAAGACTTGCCTGAAGGACAGGGTCAGGGCAGCTCATCTCTCTCTGCTGAAAACCTTGGTCAGAGCCTGCGTCAGGAGGGTAAGGACTTCAGTTGGGAGAGATGTCAAAGGTGGAGGGGTAGCGAGGGAAGGAGACTGTCTTAGTCAGGGTTTCTATTCCTGCACAAACATCATGACCAAGAAGCAGTTGGGGAGGAAAGGGGTTATTCAGCTTATATTTTCCACATTGCTGTTGATCACCAAAAGATGCAGGACTGGAACTCAAGCAGGAGCTGATGCAGAGGCCATGGAGGGATGTTCTTTACTGNCTTGCTTCCCCTGGCTTGCTCAGCCTGCTCTTTCTTTTTTTTTTTTTTTTTTTTTTTTTTTTTTTTTTTTAATTTTTTTTTTTTTTTTTTTTTTTTTTTAAAGATTTATTTATTTATTTATTATATGTAAGTACACTGTAGCTGTCTTCAGATCTTGTTATGGGTGGTTATGAGCCACCATGTGGTTGCTGGGATTTGAACTCCAGACCCTTCGGAAGAGCAGTCGGGTGCTCTTACCCACTGAGCCATCNCACCAGCCCCCAGCCTGCTCTCTTATAGAACCAAGACTACCAGCCCAGAGATAGCACCACCCACAAGGGGACCTCCCCCCTTGATCATTAATTGAGAAAATGCCTTGCAGCTGGATCTCATGGAGGAATTTCCCCAACTGAAGCTCCTTTCTCTGTGATAACTCCAGCTTGGGTCAAGTTGACACAAAATTAACCAGTACAGAGACCAAGTACAATTCTCCCCTCTTCGCCCAGGCCTCTCTGCTCCCCTCCTGTGGCTCCAGAGCTCCCTGATTCGAGCAGCAAATGACCGAGAAGAGGATGGTAAGCACTGGACACTGGGTGGCCTGGGCCTGGTGTGATCCAGAGCAGTCCCTCTGCCACATTGTCACCATATCTGCAGGCTGCTCCCAGGCCATCCCTCTGGTGCCTCTCACAGAGGAAAATGAGGAAGCAATGGAGAACGAACAGTTTCAGCATCTGCTACGCAAGCTGGGGATCCGGCCGCCCAGCTCAGGGCAGGCGAGTGTCAGAGCGGGCAGGCAGGTGGGCGGGCGGGACAGTGGCAGCCAGGGGCTCTAGTCCTCCTCAGAGTCCTCCTCATAGTACACTGCATTGTTGCCCAGATCCTCCCTGCTGCCTTGTGTTTGCCTCCCAAGATTCCCAAGTCAGGTGTCTTGCTCGAGTCTCTCCCCTTCCCTAAATCGTGTTCCACGCTGCCCCCTTGTCTGTCTGGAGCACTGATGGTTCTGTGTGCCACAGCCTCCTGGAGACATGCCAGTCTCTGCATGGCCATCCGACCACATCTGCTTTACAGTACAGCCATCCTGGACTGCTTTCCACCTGCACATGGCAGGTCTGTTCATGCAGAACCAGTTGATCTTCCCAGTCCTGTTGGAAGGCTGCAGCCACACATCCAAGGTTCACACATACAGACATGTGCACACCCCCACATACCTTCTTCCTCTTGACCCTCTTGAGCCTTCAAGGGTGAGCTCAGCACTTCCTCAGAGAGGCAGTCTTATTGCCTGTCTGACTCATGGAGTGGGGCCCAGTCCGGTGGCGCTATAGGATCGTGCCCCACCCCCCCCACCCCCCATTGATTCTGAGGTGGATCTTACAGGCTCACTTTTTACATGACCCGGATCCTGTCCTGTATGCATTGCTAACAGCTGTATTCACAGTGAGTGTGACCTGCTGTAGCACTGAGCTAGGTGCTGGGTGTATGTCATGAGTAGTAAGTAAAATTCACAACTCCTGTGGATCATTCCTGATGGAAGGTCATGCTTACTCAATGACTGATAGAGCAGAAGAGTGGCCAGAGAGGCTGGTCCTCCCTGGCAGGGATCTCACCTGCTGTGTCCCTGTAGGAAACCTTCTGGAGAATTCCAGCCAAACTGAGCTCCACCCAGCTTCGGAGGGTGGCGGCTTCTTTGAGTCAGCAAGAAAACGAGGAGGAAAGGGAAGAGGAGCCAGAGCCAGATCCAGGAGTCCCTGGAGAGCAGGGTTCCAGTGAAGACCAAGCAGAAGCCCTGAGAGCCCTTCTGTCAGCCCGTAAGAGGAAAGCAGGCCTGGGGCCTACAGAAGGTAAAGTGCCATGGCCACCTCTCAGTGACTTAACTGTGCCACCGTGTGGCGTGAGGGCTGTACGGTGGTTGAGATGATGCAGGGCCGGTTCTCTGACTGTGTCTTACATCACTGCAGAGGAGGCCACTAGGGAGGAGGAGTGGAACTCGGCGCCCAAGAAGCGGCAACTGCTGGACAGCGATGAAGAGGACGATGATGAGGGGAAGAGGCAAGGTAGGGACTCTGTCTTCAGTGGAGACACTGGCCATTTGCCTTATCCTTTTACATACTTAGATGTTTTCCATTTCCGTCTCTTACCTGTCATTCCCATGGCAGCAGTGTCGGGAACGCCAAGAATCCACAGGAAGAAACGGTTTCAGATTGAGGATGAAGATGAGGATGACTGAAAGCCAGATGCGTTTGACCGATGCGAGTTGGAAGGCGCAAGAGCTACTTTTGCCTGCGTTGAAAACAATCTTCTCTACATTGATAGCCCAGGAATTTTAGGCAGCAGTGTTGGGTGGGGTCTTTGCGGTCAGTCCGTGCCCCAGGTTCATCAGTGTGGACAGCTGGTCTCTGGATCCGTCTGGTAGCAAATGAAGAATGGTGAAATGTTCAAGGTGGCCTGGACTCCTCTCTGGACTGCGTCTTGGCTTCCGATGGGGAGCTTTATAACACAGTATGGGCATTCATAACATCCTCACAAGGCACTGGATTCCTCACGTTTTCATTCCCATGGTTCATCCCAGGACACGTGATTGAACCCGTTTCTACAGTTGAGGGAGAGCTGGGATGAGTCACTCTCAAGATGACAAACATCATTGATTTGTGTTTTATATTAAACGTGTAAAATTAACAGTTGCTCATCTCAGAGCGACCAGCCATCCATCTGTTGTGTCTTTGGAAGAACTTTAAGAGTAAAGTTAAAAGACATCTCCTGAACTGAGTGTGGTAGCATGAGCTAATCCCATCCTGTGGGAGACAGAGGCAAGAGAATTGCCATGAGGGAGAGGGAAAAGAGTCATATAGCCCTATGCGTGGACCAATAAATGTAATTAAAAAAAAAAATCAGCCCGATAATAAATGTAATTTTAAAATAAGAGACTTTTGTTGTCTTCTTCCACCTCCTCCTCTTCTTCCTCACCTTCCTCTTCTCCACAGTAACACAGAGCTTCATCTTCCTGACCACAGGGTACATGCTTGTTGGTTCAGTTCCCCATGAGGCTTGGATAAAATCTCCAAAAATATCCTTTTACCCACGTGTCTGAGACCCTGTCATTAAACAAAACAAGTATGGTGGTTGCTCATGCCTATAATCCCTGCACTCTCAAGACTAAAGCAAGATAAGCTAGACTGCATAGGAAGTTCGGCCAGCTTGGGCTATAAAGTGTCAAAAAAAAAAAAAAAAAAAAAAAAAAAAAAGGCAGCCTGGAGAGTGATGGTAGCTCATACCTTTAATCTCACAACTTGGAGGCAGAGGCAGGAAGATGTCTGTGTTCAAGGCCAGCCTGGTCTTCCTAGCTCCAGAGCAGCCAGGACTCTCAAACAACAACAAAAAAGTAGATAGGGGCTGGAGAGATGGCTCAGTGGTTAAGAACAGGTAAGACTCATCCAAAGGACTAGAAATTTGAGTCTTTGCCACCATGTCAGGTGAAATGAATAAATATTTTAAAAAAAAATTTTTTTTTGGTTTTTTCGAGACAGGGTTTCTCTGTGTAGCCTTGGCTGTCCTGGAACTCACTTTGTAGACCAGGCTGGCCTCGAACTCAGAAATCCGCCTGCCT
>NC_034598.1:48834155-48848710 GCF_900095145.1 Mus pahari | reverse complement strand
GGACAGCCAGGGCTACACAGAGAAACCCTGTTGGGGGGGGGGAGGGATGGAGGGGAAACACAATATTTTAAGACAGGATGTCTACAAGGAGGTGGAAATTCTATTCTGGAGGGAATCTCCTTAAGACAAGAAGTAAACAAACCAAAATAGCTTTAGGAAGTTCCTGAAACTGACCAAATCCACTAGGCCCCTCCCTTCCCAACAATAGAGCAGTAAAGACTACTGAGAGTTACTTTCAGATAAACTGAGGCTGCCTAAAGATACAGGGAGGCTGAGCCTACAACAAGACACAGAGACTAGCAGAGCTGCCTAGAAGACTCAGAGAAGCTAAGCTGCTTAGAAGAGACTCAGACCAGCTGAGCCATGGGGAAAGCCATCTTCCACGCTGTTGAGCCACCTACAGGCTGTGCAGTGCTCCAGCTTTGTGAGCTGTCACCCTTGCTGGGTGGGATTCAGTGATGCAGCTGTCTTTAAATCATTTCTGTCCTCTAAGGAACCACCCAACCAAACTCATTGATCCACCAGATGAGACTATTGTCCATTGTCTCTCTTGGGAGAGTAGACCTTTGTTCCTATCTTGTGAGGGAATAGTGCCCACAGTGGGGAGTTCTGGGGAGTTGGTCCAGCTGCCAAACTGCCTGCTGTGTGAGCATGAAAATTTGAGTTTGGATCTCTGTAACCACAGAAAATCCAGGGTAGGAGTGCTGTTAGAATCTGTAAGCCCTGAGAAAGGATGGAGATGGAGGATCAGTGGAGTTCACTGGACAGCCAGGCTAGACAATCGGTGCACTTCAGGTTCAAAGAGAGACCCTGTCTCAAAAAAAATGAAGTGGATATAACTGATGGACTCCATTGTTAAAGGCACCACAAACAGCGCCTACAGAATGGAGGGAAATAATGCTGGAATGGCAGAAAGCATGCCACCAGAGGAGGCTATGCAGGCAGCGAGGGAGGGAAAGTCAGGACTGGGTGGACTTCCCCATTCTGCAGTACAAACATGTCAGGCAGCCTGGGCCGCCTACCGCAACAGCTGCTGCAGCACAGCTGTTAGGGAGTAACCAGTTCTTTCTGCTGCCTCAGAGGCGGCTTATTCCACAGGAGAGAAATCATGCCAGTACTGAGAAGCTGGTCAAAGTCCTGTGGTCAAGGAGATGAAGGAGACCATGAGCGAACCTACAGCGTTAGTTTTGCTAAAGAGACGGGTTATCAAGTTGGCTCATGGGTATTTACGTTTGAATCTGTAGACTGGTCCTGTTCCCAGCCTTGGTTAACGAAGCTGCCCTTTGCAGGGAATAATGTAAGTGCAGAGACACTCGGGATGCCAGGAATGAGCCACTGTCCAGTGAGGCCATTGCAGAAAGAAGGCAGAAATGGCCTGCAAGACAGACAGTGAGGAGAAAGACTGTGAGATCTGTCTGAGGGGTATGGCTTGGGACATACCTTTAATCTCAGTACTTGGAGGCAGAGGCAGGAAGATGTCTGTGTGTTCAAGGCCACCCTGGTCTTCCTAGCTCCAGGGCAGCCAGGACACTCTCAAACAACAACAAAAAAGTAAATAGGGGCTGGAGAGATGGCTCAGTGGTTAAGAACAGGTAAGACTCATCCAAAGGACTAGAAATTTGAGTCCTTGCCACCATGTCAGGTGGCTTACAACTGCCTGTAACGCCAGCTTATCTGGCCTGTGGGCACTCGCCTTGAATCCCAGCAATTAGAAGGCAGATGCAGGTACATCTCTGAGTTTGAGGCCAGCCTGGGCTATACAGAGTGAGTTCCAGGACAACCAGGGCTACACAGAGAAACCCTTTCTCAAAACAACAACCACAAAAACCTTACCAAACAACAAACACAAAAACAATAAAAGTCTGCCCTGATAAAACTTGATTTGCTGTAGGTTCTATTTTTCAAATTTTTTGATTGGTAAATCTTTAAGCATGACACATGGACTGGGAATGTAGCCCAGTTGGTAATGTGCTTGCCTAACATGCATAAATCCTTGGAGTTGATTCCCAGTACCACTGCAAATGCACGTGATGGCAGATTCCCATAAATCCCCATACTGGGGCTGTAGTGGCAGAAGGATCAGAATCCAAGGTCATCCTTGGCTAACTAGTTGAACTCCATGCCAGCTAGGACTATAAAAGGTCCAGTCTCAAAAGAGAACAAACTTTCCACTGCCTGGAGTTTACAGAGACTGGACTATGGTCTAGGGACAGCCGAGCCACAAAGGAGGAGCCTTGCCTATCAGGATGGGGCAATAGCTGGTCAGATAAAGTCTACCCAGAGAGAGGTGGTAAATACTTGTTTTCAGTCATCAGCTACAAGAAGTTAAGCTCTGGAAGTTAGCTGCTCCAACTAGGGACGTGCTGAGTGAGACAGGACCACCTCATTCCTCTGCTGCTTGCCAAACAGGTGAGGGTAACAAACTGACTCTAAGAGACCCCTTCTTCTGTCCAGGGAAACTGGTCTCCAATGACTGGGACTCTACCAAACTCTGACCGTTCTTGGTGCCTATTCTTGTTGAATATCTGCCCCCTCCTCACCTGAGCTCTGCTCCTTCCCAGCAGGGCTGTCCTGAGGACCCACCATGATTCAGGCTGCATTGTTTCTTGGCTGTATCTTACTGTCCCCAGTGACCGCCTTTCCATGGAAGACTCAGAATGGTGGCCTGCCAGCTGTCACAGAAACCGAGCCCACATCAAATGTGCTCCCCAACAAGATTCCTCCTCCAACCCCAGTACCTGTCAGAACCTCTTGGACATGGTGCCCCCTGCAACTCCCCTGTCTGAGTACTTGTCCCTCTTAGCACTAAGAGTTGTCCTGGAAAACATTGGCTGCCCCGCTGAGGCCCATGCTCTGCAGCTTCGGCTCAGTGAAATGGGAGGAAAAGACAACACAGAAACCCTGGTCCTCCAGAGTCAAAAGCTTGGCCAGGAGGAAGGAATTGGCAATAATGAAGTCATTCTGAGGCATCTGGTGCCATCCCCTGGGGAAATGAGGAGGGTCCGGCGTTCAGTTACCCTGCCTGAAGCGTGTACCTCTGAACCCGGGTGGGTGAGGTACGAGACAGCCCAGGTGCTGGTAGAGATGGTGGAGAAGCTCCCTCCTGTTGACGTGGTAAGAGAGTTCAAGGCCTCTGCAGTCAATGTCACCCAGCAGTGTACCATGGAGTCTTGGGCACGTTTGAATGAAGTAGCCACGAGGCTGATGAGTAGCCCAGAACTTAAAGACGCCGCAATTCCTGTAGAAGATAGAGTATAATTCATTGCACGACTTGCAGTCATTTTGAAGCGTATGTTCGTGAACCTCGTGTGGGAATATTTTCAGACCTATTTTGGATAGACAAGGCCTCCTAGGCATGGCTTGGACTTTCTCATAGCCCTTTAGTAGGTGTGCACACAGCAGCTGCCCAAGGTGTGTAGCTAGATGCTAGCTGCATTTTACAATTAATAAATTGTCTTCCTTTGATCCTCATGTGTGAAGACACTTCATGACTGCAGTCTTTCAATTTCTAAATGCTATGGGTATTGCAATTTCCCTCTTTACCTGCTTAATGCTTTTTAATTCCTGAGCTGAATTCTGTGCCTTGGTTGTATTCATCTTAATTTGTTTTGGGTTATTAAGGGAAGGAAGGTTTGTTGCTTTGTTTTGTTTTGTTTTGTTTTATTTTGTTTTTGAGACAGGATCTGACTGGGTAACCCTGTCTGGCTTGGAACTCAGAGATCCACCTGCCTTTGCCTCCACGTGCTGAGATTAAAGGAGTACACCACCATGTCTGTATTTGTTCTGGTATTTTGAAATCATCTTGCTTCGTGGACAATGCTCTTGCTATGTAGCCCAGGCAAGCCTCAAATTTATGGGACTCCTACTTCAGCTTTCCAAGTGCTAGGATTATAGACCTGTGCCCTCACTTCTGTTTTCGTAGTGTTGGGATTGAACCCAGGGACTCAACTCAGGAATACTAGACAAGCAGTCCACCACTAAGCCTACTTCTGTTAATTCTTTTTTTTTTTTTTTCTTTCGAGACAGGGTTTCTTTGTGTAGCCCTGGCTGTCCTGGAACTCACTCTGTAAACCAGGCTGGCCTCGAACTCAGAAATCCGCCTGCCTCTGCCTCCTGAATGCTGGGATTAAAGGTGTGTGCCACCATGCCCCGCACGTTAATTCTTAAACTGAAAAGACAAAAAAAAAAAAAAAAAAAAAAAAAAAAAAGGGCTGCTTCTGTATTGAAATCACTGATTTGGGAGCTTTAAGGGAGTTTAATATCAATTCATAGCTCCAGCTGGCCTGGAACTCAGTACAAAGTTCATGCTAGCCTTGAGCTTGGAGTGGTCCTCCTGCCTCGGGCTGAAAAGTTCTTGCCTAACTTCCAGGATTTCTACACTGGGTTTCTGTGGTTCCTTCTGTAACCTAGAGAGGGCTGTGCGGGGGACACAGAGTACATTCCGATGTCTTGAGGCCAAAGGTTTGAGCAATGCATTCGAATGTGCAGATCCTTGTAGAGAAACAGCCATTTCCCCTATTCATGGGACAGGGAGCTGGATAGGATCCACAGCCAACAGGACCCCACAGGACTCTGGGGGTTCCTGTCGCTGATAATTTTTTTATTGTATTTATTATTAGCAATATGTGTTACGATGTGTCTGAGCAGGCAAGCATGTGCCACAGCACAAGAGGAGGTCAGGTGTGTGTGCATATCAGCCCTCTCCCACCATAGACAGCCAGAAAACCAAGTGTGGTGTGAGTCCCTATGATGTCACACCAGAGAAGGAAAGCCAAGAGGATCAGAAGGTCAAGGTTGTCCTTAACTACCAGTGAACTCCAAGACCTGCTTCATAAGCTGCTGTTAAAAAACAAAAAGCAGCTGTTGGGCAGTGGTGGCACATACCTTTAATCCCAGCACTCAGGAGGCAGAGGCAGGTAGACCTCTGAGTTCAAGACCAGCCTGGTCTACAGAATGAGTTCAGGACAGCCAGGACTACACAGAGGGACCCTGTCTCAAAAAACAAATACCCCTACACACACACACACACACATACACAACACACACATACAAGCTATGGGCTAAATAAATGACTTAGTGGTCAAAAACATATATTGTTCTTGCAGAGAGTGTCTCCCTTGTCAGGGTGAAATCTGCAGTCCCTGACGTAGGGACAAATGTGTTTCCCTGAAAACTTCAACATCTCTCTCCAAAGAAGCAGGCCTTTCTCTCCCCATCACCACTGCCTCTGAATATAGCAGCCTGTGAGGAAGTAATTGAGGTTACAGTGAAGTCACAAAGATAGGACCCTAATCTAACAGTACTCATATCTTAAAGGCTTCAGTCTCAGGGCTTAATTAAGCAGAACACTGAGACAAGTTATCTTTTCTGCGAAGAAGTGTTCTAGGAGGCTGGAGGGATGCTCAGCAACCAAGAGACCCTGCTCTTGCAGAGAGACTTGGGTTTCATCCCAGTTCCCATCTGATAGCTCACAATCAGTAACTCCATTCCAGAGAATCTAATGCCCTCTTCTGACCTCTGAGGGAGGGCATCAGACACATGGTAACCCAAACATACACTCAGATACATAAGATAAAATAATTAAATATTTTCTTTAAAAGGTTTTTGTTTTGTTTTGATTTGTTTTGTTTTGTTTTTTAAGTAGAAGTTTATTAGAGGGCTGGAGAGATGGCTCAGCGGTTAAGAGCACTGACTGCTCTTCCAGAGGTCCTGAGTTCAAATCCCAGCAACCACATGGTGGCTCACAACCATCTGTAATGGGATCTGATGCCCTCTTCTGGTGTGTCTGAAGACAGCTACAGTGTACTTAGATATAATAAATAAATCTTTAAAAAAAAAAAAAAGAAGAAGTTTATTAGAAGGAAAAATAGCTTAGCAGTTAAGAGCACTGGCTGCTCTTCCAGAGGACCAGGGTTCAATTCCCAGCACCCACACGGTAGCTCACAACCGTCTGTAACTGTGGGACTATCTATGCCACGGTGCCCGTGTGGCGGTCCATGCACCACAACTTTGTGGGGTTGGGTTCTCTCCTCTCACCTTTATGTGGGTTCCAGGGATTGAATTCAGATCCCCTGGAAGTCCCTTCTTCGGGTCTCTGGGGACAGAAGCCACTAAGTGTGATGTGAAGACATACATGCAGACAAGACACTCAAACACATAAAATAAAAAAAAAAATGAAAAAGCATATTAGCGGAATTATTGATGCTTCTGATACAGAAGCACCCCAATCCTTTAAAAAGTGTAAGAGACCCTAACTTCTGCCACCAGGGCCCTGAATTTCTCTCTTCAGAGTCCCTGTTGTGCTATCTGTCTGGTCCTGGAGACTGAACTCTATTCAGAATTCCCATCATGCTATTGTCTGTCCGTGACCCTAATAACTCCTCTAGTAAAACTTCGTTTTACCTTGTCCCCTCAAATCTCACATCTGAGACCTTACAATGGGCAGACAGACAGCAGAATGTCAGGGGTTCTGCTGAGGGGTCAGACCCATGTGGCAGTCTCTTGGGAGAGGGGGGGGTGTCTCTGTGCTGGTCTCTTGTGTCAATCCCTTGACTTGACACAATCTAGAGTCATCAGAGAAGAGGGAGCCTCAAATGAGAAGATACCTCCATGAGATCGGGCTGTAAGCAAGCCTATAGAGACATTTCTTAATTAGTGATTGATGGTGAAGGGCCTAACCATTGTGGGTGGGGCCATCCCTGGGCTCCTGATCTTGCATCCTATAAGAAAGCAGGCTGAGCAAGCCATGAGGGGGAAACCAGTCTGCATCACCTCCCAGCTTCCAGCTTCCTGCCCTCGCTGCTCCTGATGAACTGTTCTATGGAAGTGTGAGTGAAATAAACCCTCTCCTCCCTAGATTGCTTTTGGATCATAGTGTTTCATCCCAGCAATAGCAGCCCGGAGATAGTCTCAGAGGAATGGGGGAGGGGGTTTCCAATGATTGGTGGTCCTGGAGGACAGGGAATCCTCAGGAGGAACATGGGAATCTGAGCATATGGGGTGTGAGGGACACATTTGTATGTTACCATGGCAGCCCTCTGAAGTCCCCAGTCAGGCCATGTGAGGTCTGTAAACTTACTTGAGGAAGTGAGAAATCGGGGCAGAGGTGATGTGCGTGGTGTGGTTTGAGCAGCGTATAAGAGAAAGAGTTAGGTATGGGCTCCGAATTATAATCCCAGCACTGCAGAGAGTCTAGACTGCACAGGCTGTTGGAGAGCCTGTTACGAAGAGGAGGAAGAGGAAGAAACATTAGCATCTTCTGGGCCAACGGAAGAGACTGTTCCAAGAGACAGAAGGCAACCCTCTGCACGTGGAGAGTGAGGCTGAGGAGAAGCCACTGCGTTTGTTTTATGTTTTCTTGTCACGTTGAGGACAGGCCCCAGGATGTTTCGAGTTGTAGGCAAGGATAGAAACCATACAGATGACATCTTAAATTTGTACGAACCTCAAAAAAGTGTGAGAAATAAATCTGTACCGTGAGAACCACCCGTTTGGTGCGATGCCAACTTTATATGCTTGGTGGGTTTCTTCTTCTGGCCTTGTAAATCAATACAATCTGAAATTCTACTTCTTCATTCTAAGAAAAACTCTTACAGTTAATGTTTTTCTCACTTCCTTTTTTTTCAGTTTATTTTAAAAAACCCAGGGTCTGTGTTGATAGCTGCTGGGGTGGCTAAAATCAACTTGACACCTGTCCATATGGCTTCTCCATACACAGAGAAGAGATATTTAGCCATATTTCATTTCAATTTTTATTTTAAAACAGTAGCAGACTTGTCTCTCTTGGGTATAGGCATGCTGCAGCGAGCCGAGGTCTGAGGTTAGTATTTGAGCATCACCTTCTTCTTCTTCTTCTTCTTCTTCTTCTTCTTCTTCTTCTTCTTCTTCTTCTTCTTCTTCTTCTTCTTCTTCTTCTTCTTCTTCTTCTTCTTCTTCTTCTTCTTCTTCTTTATATGAGTACACTGTAGCTGTCTTCAGACACACCAGAAGAGGGCATTGGATCCCATTACAGATAGTTGTGAGCCACCATGTGGNTNCTGGGAATTGAACTCANGACCTTTGGAAGAGCAGGCAGTGCTCTTAGCCACTGAGCCATCTCTTCAAAGAGCATCATTTTCTTATCAAGAAGAAAGTCCTGGGCAGTGGTGGCACATGCCCTTAATCCCAGCATTTGGGAGGCAGAGGCAGTAAGATTTCTGAGTTTGAGACCAGCCTGGTCTACAGAGTGCGTTCTAGGACAGCCAGAGCTATCAGAGAAACCCTGTCTCGAAAAACAAAAACAAAACAAAGCAAAACAACAACAACAAAGGATTTAAAAAAAAAAGTCATTAGAGATAGCTGCCTGAATAACAAATATTTCTTTAAACTGTATTTTATTATTTTATTTATATGGGAGTTTTGTCTGTATATATATCTGTATACCACATGTATGCTTGAGGATGTCAGATACCCTGGAACTGGAGTCACGAATAGTTGTGACCCAAGTCCTTGAGAAGAGCAGCCAGTGTGCTCAAGCATCCTCAGCCCCATGAATAATATACAAACGTAAGTCTCCTGTTTGGGACAAGGTGCAGTAGCACACACCTTTAATCCCAGCACTCAGGAGGCAGAGGCAAGCGTATCTCTGTGCATGAAAGACCAGCCTGGTCTACAGAGTGAGTTCCAGGACAGCCAGGCTACACAGAGAAACCCTGTCTCAAAAAAACAAAAAACCATAGCTGAAGAGATGTCTCCCTGGCTTTGCTTTTTATTTTTTTTCTGTGAAATCAGTTGAAGATCTGGTCATCAGGACTCACTTGGGATGAGAGAAACGTCTTGCCTGGCTTTTACCAGATATTTCATCTTTGTGAGAATAAATCAAAGGCCCTGTCTAACTAGGGTTTCAGAAGCACGGAGGAATTCCCCCTCTGTGTTGACAGCCCTCTTTGTAGACTAGACATTGGTTAGAATTTACCAAATGGTGTCTCATTTCCATGGCCTCCCTGAACAAGAGAACAGTTACAGGACATCTGAAGAGATGTCCTGTAGTCCTGGGGACCAAGTTGACCTTGCAGGGGGAAATATTCTTCCTTTTAACCCCTCTGACCACATCATATAGGCCTCCGGGCGTAGCCACTGAACATCCCGAAGGACAGTTTACCAGTCTGCTGCTGGAGCTACTGTGATAGCCATATAAAGATTGAACAACAACCAAATACTTTCAGTTTTTGTTATTGTTTTTTGTTTGACTCCGAGGGCAAGAGCTCGTGCCTGTTCCTCCAGGGGACCTGAATTCAGTACCCAGCTCCAGGGCTGGGGAGATAGGGGATAAAGGGTGCAGAGATGCTTGTAACACCCTCATCTAGCTGCCATGGGCGCCCAAATACAAATGGTAGACACACACACACACACAAACACACACACACACACACACTTTCTCTTTCACACACAGACTTATATGCATACTCATACACACACACATACACTGACATACACACCATGTGAACCCAAACACACATGGTAGATACTCATACTCACACACACATATACACACATGCACATACACACATACACATAGACATAGACGTACATATACATATATATACTCACACACACTCACACACATACATACTCATATACATTCACACACATATACACATACACACACATACACACACACTCTCTCACATACACCATGGGCACCCAAAGAACACATGATAGACACTCATAAACACACACACATACCACATACTCACACACATTCAGACACTTACTCACATACACACATATACACACACTCATTAACACACTTGTATATACCCATATACACACTCATACACAATTAAAAACAAAATAAGTGTAAAAATAGAAATAGGGGATGAATGTAAGTGGAACATCCCTACTTGAAAATAATAATAAAAATAACTAAGGGCCCTGAGATGGCTCAGTGGGTAAGGACATTTGCCACCAAGCCTGAGTTCCATCCCTGGGACCAATGTGGTAGACAGAGAAAAAAAAAACTCTGGCAGGTTGTCCCATGAGCTCTACACAGGCACCATGTCAGTGCTCCAAACAAACAAACAGACAGACAACAAAGAAATGCAAAAAAGTAACCCAGAGACTACCCCTACCCAAAAGAATTTGAAATAATGCTAGGGTCAACAGTGCTTTCAGGAGGGCAAGTCCGCTCACTCAGACATGGGAGTCAAGCGGGAGTTGAGTGAGCTCATGTGTTTTGGTCTGTGTTGACGCTCACAGAAGTATATTTTTCACCCTGACTGACACTACCACAGGAGTCATTAAAGACCTGCTGACAGGCTTTTTTGGATTGGCTAATAGCATGCATAGTAATAATACCTGCCTATGTTTCTGAGCTAGCATGAAAGATAAACCAATGTTTAAGAATCAAAAGGAGGGGGCTGGCGAGATGGCTCAGTGGTTAAGACCACTGACTGTTCTTCTGAAGGTCCTGAGTTCAAATCCCAGCAACCACATGGTGGCTCACAACCACCCATAACGAGATCTGTCACCCTCTTCTGATGTGTCAGAAGACAGCTACAGTGTACTTATGTATAATAATAAATAAATTTAAAAAAAAAAAAAGAATCAAAAGGAGGGCCAGTGCATCCTGGGTTGGCTTAGCCACAGCGTTTCATGTCCTCTGCACCTGTATTCTCCACCTGCCCGCGTCCTCCCACGTTGGCCTTGGCCAGGCTGCTCAGCAGCACTCTATGCCCTGAGGGAATCCGGAGGAGACCCAGGGCTCTGCAGCCACCTTGGCGCTCGTGCAGGTGCCTGGAACAGTCACACATTTGTGCCGCCAGTACAGTGACGCACCCCCACTGACGTTAGAAGGAATCAAGAACCGCGTTCTGGATGTCTTGAAACTCTATGATAAGATCGATCTAGAAAAGTTCCCTGTGAATTCTCATTTTATGAAGGACCTGGGCTCAGACAGTTTGGACTAAGTGGAAATTATTATGGCCATGGAAGACGAATCTGGGTTTGAAATTCTTGATATAGATGCAGAGAAGTTAATGTGTCCACAAGAAATTGTAGATTACATTGCAGATAAGAAGGATGTGAGTGAATAAAGTATCAGAGCCTTCTTCCTCACTGTGAGGAATCCGGAGGACACACGATGGCATGGTGGCCGACTGACAGGGGTTCTGTTCAACTTGGATTTAAATTGTTTGAGTGTTAGTGTTTTACCCCTTAAAAATAAATCTATTACAAAAGACTCAAAAGGAGGGCCAGTGGGAAGGCTCAGCAGTTAAGAGGACAACAGTTCAGTTCCCAGGACCTGCAAGGGGCTAACAACTGCTGGTCACTGTTCCAAGTGATTCCACACCCCCTGACAATCCTCCAGCCAACCTCCCAAGTAATGAAGTGTGTGCTTCAGCACCCTTCTTGGGTTTGATTTGGGTGAGGCTGTTGATGAAATATTAACTCAGAATTTTGGTTGCTTCATGGTTGGTTGATTATGTGCTTCTGAGATTCATGCAGGTCATCTGGCTAACAGTTGTTTATAATACTCTTTTGTTTCGTTTTGTTTTGTTTTGAGACAGGGTTTCCCTGTGTAGCCCTGGCTGTCCTGGAACTCTGTAGACCAGGCTGGCCTCGAACCCAGAAATCTGCCTGCCTCTGCCTCCCAAGTGCTGGGATTAAGGGCGTGCGCCACCACTGCCCTGTTTATAATACTCTTATAATCCTTCTAGTGAGGGGAGAGTTAAAACCTCACATCATAGCCCAGGCGGACCTGGAACTCACTATACAGCTCAGAGCAGTGTCAAACTTTCAGCAATCCTCTTGCCTCAGCCTTCAGTATGGAGGGAATGCAGGCATGAGCCACTAGACCTGGCTTTCTTATAATCTTTCTAATTTCAGTTAAATAGTAAATAATGTCCCTGCTTTCATTCTGATTTAAGTCATTTGAATACCCTCCCTCTCCCTGTTGCTTCCCATTCCCTCCTTCTCCCCCTTCTTTCCCCTCTCCCTTCCTCCCCCCTCCCCCCTTCCTAGTCATGTAGATAATAACTTTTTTTTTAAGATTTATTTATTTATTATATGTAAGTACACTGTAGCTATCTTCAGACACACCAGAAGAGGGAGTCAGATCTTGTTATGGATGGTTATGAGCCACCATGTGGTTGCTGGGATTTGAACTCCGGACCTTTGGAAGAGCAGTCAGGTGCTCTTACCCATTGAGCCATCTCACCAGCCCCTTGTTCAACTTTTTAAAGAAGCAGCTTTTGGGTTCACTGATTTTTATCGATTGTTTTCTGCCCTCCATCTCTACCCCAGTATTCCTTCCTTCCGTGTACTGCTTGTGGGTATAATCCTTCTCTTTTTTTGTTTTGTTTGAGACAGGGTCTCACTCACAGTCCAGACTGGCCTCAGATTTCTGCAGAATCCCTCCAACTGGACCCTTCACTGACACACTAATATCCTTTCTTGTTCCTTCTTTTAGGAATTGTGTAATTTTTTTTTAAACCAAAAAGGAGCCCTTCAACTTAATTTAAAGAAAATAATCATGGGGCTGGAGAGATGGTCAGCATTTAAGATCACTGAATGCAGGATGGAGCGGTTAAGATTAAGATTAAGCTGTTAAGAGCACTGACCGCTCTTTCAGAGGTCCTGAGTTCAAATCCCAGCATCCACATGGTGGCTCATAACCACCCATAATGAGATCTGATGCCCTCTTCTGGGGTGTCTGAAGACAGCTACAGTGTACTTACATAAAATAAATAAATTAATTAAAAAAAAAAAAAACAAGAAATGGAAACAGTGGCCTGCCTGACTGCAATGCTTGAACAAAGAAGAAAGACACAGGTCACCACAGCTGGGGCAAGGTCACCTTGGATTGCAGAGGAAGATCTCGTCTCAAGAGGATCACAACAACGATCAACAACGATGAAGTAAACAAAAAGACAGTGGAGGAGAGGAAGAAGGAAGAGATGGAGGGGAGAGAAAAACAAATTATAAGGATAATGGCACAAACAACTCCTTTTTCTTAGAGACAGGCTACATAGCCCTGGCTGTCCTGGAATTTGATGTGTAAAAGAGAATGGCCTCAAGCTCGCGGAGACCTACCTGCCTCTGCCTCTCCAGTGCTGGGATCAAAGGTACGGGACACCATACCAGGCCTGCCTGCTTACATTTTAAAATATAGTCAGTTCTGCAGGGTGCCGCAGCACACACCTTTAATCCTGTCTCTCTCTCCCAGGTGCTGGGATTCTAGCTGTGTGCTACCATGCATGCTTTAACGTAGTGTAGGGCTCAAACACAGGGTCTCTAGCATGCTAATCAAGCACTCCACCAAAAACTACACTGCCAGCTGTGTGTGTGTGTGTGTGTGTGAGTGTGTGTGTGTGTGTGTGTGTGTGAGTGTGTGAGTGTGTGTGTGTGTGTGTGTGTGTGTGTGTTGGGTTTTGATGGAGTGATTGCTTTTCTTTTTTTCTTTTTTGTTTTTTTCGAGACAGGGTTTCTCTGTATAGCCTTGTCTGTCCTAGAACTCATTCTGTAGACCAGGCTGGCCTCAAACTTAGAAATCCACCTGCCTCTGCCTCCTAAGTGCTGGGATTAAAGGCATGTGCCACCACTGCCCAGCCTAAGATTTTATTCTTAAAATACTTTAAAATAAATACTGTTTCAAATTTTTGTTGCCAGTTATGCCACTTTTTAAATTTTTTTTCATCATCTTAGAACCATTTAAAAGCAATTATCTCTTCCTCCTTCCCTCCTCCCCTCCCTCCCTCTTTCTCTCTCTCCCTCTCCTTCCTCCCTCTCCCCCCTGACATCTATATGTGCACATGCATGCATGCCTGTCTCACGGCACAGATGTGGAAGTCAGAGGACAATGCATAGGAAGGCATGTGTTCTCCTTGCCTCTTTTGGCATGTGAGCCTCAGGGATCAAACAGGTTGTCAGGCTTAGCAACAAGTGCCCTTTCCCTTCTGAGCCACCTCAGGGGAGCAGACACTCTTACTTTTTTTTTTTTCTTTTTTTTTTTAAGATTTATTTATTTATTATATGTAAGTACACTGTAGCTATCTTCAGACACCCCAGAAGAGGGCGTCAGATCTTGTTCCGGATGGTTATGAGCCACCATGTGGTTACTGGGATTTGAACTCCGGACCTTCAGAAGAGCAGTCAGGTGCTCTTACCCACTGAGCCATCTCACCAGCCCGACACTCTTACTTTTGATAGATTTAAAGAGAAACAAGTTAAATAGTACGTTTGTCATGTATACAGAAATAGCAGGATCCTAGGGTTTTGAGTCTCATGGCCTGGGGTAGTGTGGGGCTCTTCTGCACACAGCTCTTGCTACTTTCAATTTTGGCTGTGCATTTGTCCGAGGAGACGTACTCCTCTAGTTTACTCTATAATCGCTCTCAGGGCTAAGGGAATGTCTGGGAACAGAGAGCAGTGACAGTTGATTGAAAGTAGGTGCCTCACCCGGCGGTGGTGGCGCACGCCTTTAGTCCCAGCACTTGGGAGGCAGAGGCAGGCGGATTTCTGAGTTCGAGGCCAGCCTGGTCTACAAAGTGAGTTCCAGGACAGCCAGGGCTATACAG
>NC_034598.1:48828308-48833683 GCF_900095145.1 Mus pahari | reverse complement strand
TTTATTATATGTAAGAACACTGTAGCTGTCTTCAGACACTCCAGAAGAGGGAGTCAGGTCTTGTTACGGGTGGTTGTGTACAGCCACCATGTGGTTGCTGGGATTTGAACTCTGGACCTTCGGAAGAGCAGTTGGGTGCTCTTACCCACTGAGCCATCTCACCAGCCCCCAGTTCAGAGGTTTCCTACCAGAGGCTGCCTGCTCTCTTCTGCCTTAACCTTCTCCAAAAGATACTGAGAACCGTTCTCATTTCATTATAGGTTTAGGGAAAAAATGTTAGGACAAGGGGATATGGCAGAGTGACCCTGCATCAGAAGGGAGAGATACAGATGTCAGTGTGGGCAAAGGTGAGAAGGACAGACCCTGGTCTGTTCTGGTAAACCTCCAATCCAAATATGCCCCAGCAACGAAAACACAACTCAGTTAATATGAATACATGCCGTGTGCCTAGATTGGGCAGATCTACTGCTATACTACCATCTTCCACATTTACGAGAACTTTCAGTTTCTCCAGGCCATGTGCTTCTACTCTAATTTTCTTCTTCCTCCTCCTCCTCTGTGTCCTCTCCCTCTTCCATTTTCTCCTTCTTCTCTCCCCTCACCTTCCGCTCCACCTTCCCTTTTCTCTGCCCAATCATCAGCTCTCTTAATTTTACAAATTAAGATGGGAAGCAGGTTTACAGGAAATCACCTGAGTGCTGACTCATTCCTTGTTCAAAACCCATCACAGGAGAACAGAATTAACATCAAATATAATTAGCCCCAAGGCTCTCCACAACACTGGTCCAGAAGAATCGGTAAATATTTGTAAATACCAGAAGCCTATTTTTGTAAACCATAGCTTTCTGGCTTCCTAATGATGTGGTAGGGAGAAGGTGGGCTTGAAACAACATTTATTCAGATCACGAAGACACCAAAGCAAACAAGATGTTTACAGTGTCCACATTAAGCTTTCCCTCCTCAAACTAGTGAGAGCTCAGATAGCTTTTTTTCCTTAAGGTGTATTTTAAACATCCTTTTGAGAGTATACTAGAATTACGTCACTGCCCCTTTCCCTTTCCCCCCTCCAAACCTTCTCATACACCCCTCCTTGTTCTCTTTCAAATTCATGGCCTCTTTTAAAAAATTAATTATTGTTATATACATATATGTGTATGTGTATACATACATGTTCCTAAATATAACCTGCTCGGTTTGTATAATGTTATGTGTACATATGTTTTCAGGGCTGTCGAGTTGGTGGCAGAAAACTCGTTGGTGCTTATCCTTGAAAAAGATGATTCGGGCTGGTGAGATGGCTCAGTGGGTAAGAGCACCCGACTGTTCTTCAGAAGGTCAGGAGTTCAAATCCCAGCAACCACATGGTGGCTCACAACCATCCGTAACTGACGCCCTCTTCTGGAGTGTCTGAAGACAGCTACAGTGTACTTACATGTAATAAATAAATAAATAAATAAATAAAAAGAAAGAAAAACCAAAAACCATAACAAAATGTTTCTTTAAATTAAAAAAAAAAAAAAGAAAAAAAAAAAAAGAAAAAGATGATTCCTCCTGATACCAGGAGTCCTTAGTTCCTGGTTCATTGTCTCGGGCTGAGGTCTCAGGAGCTTTCTCCCTTCCGCACTAGTGTCTTTTGGTGTGCTTGTTCAGTTCATGCTTATGTAGTAGTGCCGGTGAGGCTTTATGCGCAGCTTTTGACATATCTAGGAGACATAATCTCACAGCAAATACCCTGACCATGTGGCCCTTATGATCTTTGCAACCCCTTCTTTGCAATGTTCCCTGAGCCTTAGGAGTGTTTTGCAGACGCATCCATGGAGACTGAACTCCACAACTCTGCATTTTGATCGAGTGCAATTTTCTGTAGTGGTCTCCATCTGTTGCAAAGAGAAGTCTCCTCCATGAGGGAAGAGGACTATGGGTACCTGTGGGTTTAAGGACAAATATTTAGGTCTGGAGAGATGGCTCAGCGGTTAAGAGCACCGACTGCTCTTCCAGAGGTCCTGAGTTCAATTCCCAGCAACCACATGGTGGCTCACAACCATCTGTAATGGGATCCAATGCCCTCTTCTGGTGTGTCTGAAGACAGCTGCAGTGTACTCATATAAGAAAAGAAAAGAAAAGAAAAAAGGACAAGTATTTAGGCGTCCTTAGGGACTATGCTGTGATGTCATGTGCTGTGTGTAGGTTTTCCTTCCAGATCTATACCTCACTAACCCTATGTAATTGGCTAGGTTTCCCTACCAAGCATGACTCCCCTCTTGCTGAGTGGCCTCACAACTTTTTTGTTTGTTTTTTCAAAACAGGGTTTCTTCTGTGTAGCCCTAGCTGTCCTGGAATTTGCTTTGTAGACCAGTTTGAGTAGGCCTCAAACTCAGAGATCTGCCTCTGCTTCCTGGGGGCTGGGCCTAAAGGTGCGGGGGCAGGACCACCACCAGCTGGTTCCACAACTTTTAAAAATATGGGTGAAAGGGCTGGAGAGATGGGTTCGGTGGTTAAGAGCACTGGCTATTCTTGCACATGGCCCAGGTTCAATTCCTAGCACTCACAGAGCAGCTTAAAACCCTCTGTAACTCTGGTTCCAGGGAATCCAACACCCTCCTTGGGCACTGGGCGCCTGCAGTGCACTTACAGAAATACTGGAAAAAACACTCAGGTGCATAAAATAACAACAAACAAATCTCACAAAAAGGCAGGTGGATTTCTAGACTCTGTCCTTGTCCCAAATTAAAGCCGGTGACCTTTATGGAAGATAAGGTCAATGTCCTCACTGTTGAACCTTTCTTTCCTGGCTTATTTGCAAAGGCCCCTGCCAATGTCAACATTGGGAGCCTCATCTGCACCACAGGGGCTGATGGATTTGCTCTAGCAATTAGCCCAGCCCCTTTCACCTCAGCAGCCCCAGATATCTCTTCTATTCATGGGACAGAGAGTGGGGCAGAACAGGAGGAGGACTGAGGAACTACCAAAGCTACCCAGGGACTCTTACTTCTCAATGGCCGGACTATATGGTAATCTGGGTCCCCGATAAGTGGGTGGGCATTAAATGGGAAGGTCACTCTGACCTAGAAATGACAGAAATTGTGCTGTACTTCCCATATCCTACCCCTTTGCTAAACAGAACATAAGCTTGGAGGTAGGAGGTAGATGTGGTGGTGGTGGGGGTTTCCCTGAATCTTGGGCTCTTTGCAGACTCTAACCTTCAAAGACATGGTCTGAGTGTTTTGGGTTTCTCCCTTTTTCCAGGGGGCTCAGCTCCTGACATGCGTAGCCTCCGACTCATTGCGATCTCAATCCAGCTGCTTTGTTATTCCCTGCTGCATCCTGTGGATGCCGCTTCACATGGAGAGGCAACGAGGGTCTCTACGATGCTCCCTCCCTCAGACAAGCCCTTGTCCTGCCAGATGCTGCTCCCCAAGTCCCTGCCTGGCTTCACTCACATGCCCCCTGTCTCCAAATTCCTGGTAGGCCTGGCTCTAAGGAATGCTCTGGAGGAAGCGGGCTGTCAGGCTGATGTCTGGGCTCTTCAGCTTCAGCTTTACCGATTAGGAGGTGTGGAGGCTACACAAGCCCTCATCAGCTATCTCCAAGAGCTCCATAAGAGTGGACACACAGACCGGGAAGTGTCTGTGGATGCCCTGTCCTCTGTCCTACAGCGCTTAGCCTGGGAGCAGCAGGGTCCAAAGAGGGCCAAACGTTCGATTTCCAACACGGACTGTGAGAATGAGCAGGAACAGAGTGTGCACAATGTGGTTGACCTGCTACCAGCAGTAGGCACCTACTACAACCTAGGCACAGCTTTGTATTACGCCTTTAAGAACTGCTCTGACAAGGCCAAGGAACGAGGTCGAGATGGGGCCATAGACCTGGGTTATGATCTCTTGATGGCCATGGTGGGTGCGTCAGGGGGTCCAGCTGGTGCAGTGATCACGGTTGCTCTTAAGCCAGCGATGAAGGCTGGGGTTCAGCGGCTGATGCAATATTATTATGATGAGAAAGAGGTGACCACCCCTCAGCCAAAGAACGGGAAGGATACCACCACAGATATCGGTGTTGTGGAAGAAACAGCCATGTCCAATTTTGTGTCAGAAGTTGAAAGTACAACTTCTAACTGGGACTGGCCTTTATTAAAGAACTATGGTGTCTTGGCGTACAAGAGATAGTAACAAAACAACAAATAAGTGGAAAATTCTGACAAGAGAAGTGTAGATGGATGGATGGATGGGTGGATGGTTTGGGATACTGTCATCACTTGCCAGTAATTTCCTTCTTGAAACTTAGATTTTACACTCTAATGGGGCGAACTTCCACCTGAACAAGTGATTATAGAAATTAAAAAGTGATATCATGAACCCACAGTATTTATCATTCATATCCTCAAAATTACCTTATTACCTCAGCTCTTCCCTCCCTCTCCTAAGGCGTAAGGACGCAGGTCCCACCCTTTCTATGGAGTCCTCGGCGCTTTCACGCACCCTGGTTTCAGTTTCCTTTCCCGAGTACGCACGGTTCGGGTAAATCAGCTGCTAGAATTCCTGGCTAAGACTTTAGTTGGGCTCCGCCTGACTTGGGGACGGGGGCGGGCACTAACTTGAGCTTCTCCCTCTCCGCCAATCACTGAAGTCGGCGGTGTGGTTTCAAGCAGCTTGTCCAGTCCAGCGCTGGGCGGGGTTGTATCTCAGCCAATGAGAGCGACACGCGGGAAGGGCGTGGCCAAGCCTTCGGTCGCCCCACCGAGCCCGGAACGCCGAGCGTCCACAGCCCGGGGACCCATTCCGCTGTTCGCTCTCTTGGTCCGCCGGAGTCGGGGGAGGGTGGGAAACGGGTCCTTGAACCGCTTGGAGGATTGGAAATTGCAGCGGGAGCACTGGAAGGAGCGGCACTGGACCCTCAGAAGGTACAGGCCCCGAAAGGGTGTGCGGAGCGGGGCGGAGGTGCCAGCCGGTTCCCGGGAAGGGCTGCTGCCCGGGTGATGCCCCTGTAGACAAGGCTTATGCTCTCTGGCTGAAGTCGAACACCCTGCAGGATGCTGCACCGCTCTACTTCTCAACCCTGTCGACTTCCTTCCAAAACTACTCCGCAACCTTTGCAGCTGCTATATGTACCCATTTGTTCCTTGTCATAAGCCAAAGCTTTAACCTCTGCTCTGCGAATCTATTCACTTATTTGTAATTTGTATGCATGTTGTGTCTGTGCTACGTGCGTGCCTGAATTGGCCAGAAGGAGGGTCGAATTTCCTAGGACTGGAGTTAGATGGTTGTGAGCAGCCATGTGGGGGCTGGGAATCGAACCCAGGTCCTCTGGAAGAGCAGCCAGTAACCATGGAGCCATCTCTCCAGGCCCTTTGCATAATTTTTTTTTTTTTTTTTTTTTTT
>NC_034598.1:48811949-48828202 GCF_900095145.1 Mus pahari | reverse complement strand
CACTTTGTAGACCAGGCTGGCCTCGAACTCAGAAATCCGCCTGCCTCTGCCTCCCGAGTGCTGGGATTAAAGGCGTGCGCCACCACACCCGGCTCTTTTTTTTTTTTTTTTGCCTTTGCATAATTTTTGATCCTTGCACAAATGAATGAATAAATAAATGAATAAATAAATAAGAAAGACATCCTTAATCATTATGTATGTGTGTGTGTATAACATATACATCTAATACGTATAAACTATAGTCCTAGAAGGTGAGACTGTTTGCTTAAGGTTACACACAAAGTCTAGTTTATTTCAGAAAACCTTATTCGGGCTGGAAAGATGGCTCAGCGGTTAAGAGCACCGACTGCTTTTCTGAAGGTCCTGAGTTCAAATCCCAGCAACCACATGGTGGCTCACAACCATCTGTAATGAAATCTGACTCTTCTGGAGTGTCTGAAGACAGCGACAGTGTACTCACATATAATAAATAAGTTAATTAATTTAAAAGAAAAGAAAAGAAAAGAAAACCTTATTCAGCGCAAAACTGATATCAGAGAGTGACGACGCTAACTAGAGAAAGGACCTTGTTGCAGCCCCTATAGCCAGTGTGCAGTTCACTTATGCAGACTTTGGGTGTGAGGGTTAAGACAGGGTTTCTCTGTGTAGCCCTCCTGTCCTGGAAACTCAGAGATCCGCCTGCCTCTTCCTCCCAAGTGCCGGGATTAAAGGTGTGCACCACCACCATCCAACAAGTTTTTGTTTCTTAGAAGCAACACAGGTATATAACTTAAAGAGTCAAGTGCCTGTTTGGAGGTGTAGCTCAACTAGAGCTTTCACAGAGAGTAAGGCATGAGGATCAAGGATCGCAAGAAAGCTAAAATGAAAACAAATACTTGGTTTTAAGAAAGATTGGATCAGGGCTACGGAGATGGCTCATCAGTTAAGAGCACTGCCTGCCCTCCCAGATGTCCTGAGTTCAATTCCCAGCCATGGTGGTTCACAACCATCTATAATCCTAGAGTCCTATAGGATCCAATGCCTCTACTGATCTGCGGGTGTACATGCAGACAAAACATCCAACATATACATAAAATAAAATTTTAAGGAGAATAATGATCTCCTGCCCAGTCTCTTCCCTTCTCCATGCCTGCCTTTAAGGAAAGAAAGTCAGCGCCTGGACTCTGGTGGCGATGTTTGCAATGTCGTAGAATCATGTGACCTTTGAAGAACACTTGTGTTTCTTCTAATCTTTTCGGCTCTAGGTACAATAAGAGTAAGATCTTTTATTTTTTTCTTTTTATTTATTCTTCTCTCATACAATACATCCTGACCATATCCTCCATTTCCTCCACTTCTCCCAGTGCCCCCCCCCATCTCTCCTCTTTCCCAGATCCCCTGCTTGGATCCAGTTCCAAAGGTTCCTAAAGCAGTCAGGGACACTCCACTCCCACTCTAGGAGTTCCACTACCTCCCCCCCCCACACGCACACACACGCACAAGCTAAACAACCACGACATATTTGCAGAGCACTCATCTTGGAGTGTTGCAGGCTCCATGATTGCTGCTTCAGTTGCTGTGAGCCCCTATGAACCCTGCCTCACTGATTCTGTGGACAGTATTCTCGTGGTGTCCTCATCCCTTCTGCCTCCTACCGTTCCCCCCCCCCCAAAAAAAAGCAATTAAATGATTCCTAGTGATATTCTGCTGTACTCACAGATCAGTGCCTAGGGGCTTCCTGTGGCAGCTGGTGGGAGCAAGATGAAGTATTTATTTATCTATTTAGTTATTTAGTGTATGTGAGTACACTGCGGCTTTCTCCAGACGCACCAGAAGAGGGCGTCAGATCCCATTATAGATGGCTCTGAGCCACCATGTGGTTGCTGGGAATTAAACTCAGGACCTCTGGAAGAGCAGTCAGTGCTCTTAACTGCTGAGCCATCTCTCCAGCCCCATGATGAAGTTTTAATTCCCATTATAGATAAGAGACAGCATCGAGAAGGGAAAAGTGGGTGAGCACACATGGCTCTGCCTGCTTTTATATGAAACTTCTGGGTCTTCACAAATTTGGCAATTCACCCAAAGACCAGGAATTTCACAGAAGTCATACAAATGCCCCAGTCTGAAAGATCCAATAGCTCTTTGTGTGGCTAAGTCTTTGCCGGGAGGTGGGCAGTTGATAAGGGGTCTTTCCTTACCTGCCCCTAAGGAAAGCTTCAGGGCCAACAAAAATCACTGATACTCAAGACCAACATGGGTCTTTACTGTTTAGCTTTAGCCCAGAATAAACAAAACAAACTCACAAAAATCAATGGAAATTAAGTGGATGAGCTAGGTGCCATTAGTAGAAATATCATTTAGGTTGAATAATATGTATGTTAGCAACCCTTATACTTTTTTTTTCTTTGAAGCAGGGTCTTATGTAGCCTTGGCTGACCTCAAATTCATTATGTATCTAAGGCTGCCCACAGTGCTCCTGTTTCCAACTGCCAGGTGTTGGAATTACATGCATGTACCACAGGACTTCTACTGATACTTTTGTGTGTTTCAAAGTTACCACTAAAAACTATTAAATAGTATTCCCTAGAAAAACTGCAGTAAATTATAACAACAATTACTTTTGGAGAGAAAGAAAAAAGACCAAGACTGGGAGTAGGGGCAATGTAAACTAATATTTTTATATCTTTAAAAATTAGTTTATCTTTCTGCCCTTTCTTTCTCTTTTCTCCCTGACCCCCTTCCTCTCTCCCCTTCTCTCCACATGTTCCTGGCTGGCCTCTTCTCTTCCCTCCTCTTCCTCCTCCTCCTCCTCCTCCTCCTCCTCCTCCTCCTTCTTCTTCTTCTTCTTCTCTCTCTCTCTCCCCTCTTCCTCTCAACTCCCCCCATTCCCATGCCCTAAATAAACTATTCTATACTAATTATATATATATATATATGTATATAAATAGCTGGGCAGTAGAGGCGCATGCCTTTAATCCTAGCACTCGGGAGGCAGAGGTAGGCAGTTCTCTGAATTTAAGGCCAGCATGACCTATAGACTTGTAGGACAGCCAGGGCTACACCAAGAAACCCCATTTGAAAGACAAAGCAAGAAAAAATTGTTTTATGTGTATGTATATGTCTTAGCTGAAGTAGAACTTTCTGGATGTGTCACGTGGTACACACTCCGACGTGTTTTCTGGTGAGTCTGCATCACCTGACATCCAGGATCTTCTTCGCTTTATTAGGGTTTTGTTGCTGTGAAGAGACACCATGACCACAGCAACTCCAATAAAGGAAAACACTTAATTGGGTTTGGCCTATAGTTTCAGAGATTGGTGGTGGGTAACAGGGCGGTGGTGTACAGGCAGACATGGTGCTGAAGAAGGAGAGGTCTACATCTTCATCCAAAGGCAGCGGGAGACTGTGTGCTACATTGGGCAGAGCCTGAGCATATAAGACCTCAAAGCCTGCCCCAACAATGACACACTTCCTCCAGCCAGGCAAAACCTACTCCGACAAGGCCACACCTCCCAATAGTGCCACTCCCTGTGGGCCGATGGGGGCCAATTACATTCAGACTGCTTCGGTGTGTGCGTTTTGCTACGTGTATGTAGGTACACCACTTAAATGCCTGATGGCCTCAGAGGTCAGAAGAGGGTACAGATCCCTTGGGACTGGGGTGTAAGTAGTTGTGAGTCATCATGTGAGCCCTAGGAATCAAGTCTGGTCCTCTAGAACAAGTGCTCGTAAACACTGAGCCATCTCTCCAAACCCTTTTAGCTATCTTTTAACTGTATAATTGAAACATTTTAAATAAGAACAAAAATCATAGAGATGTCTCAGCAGTTAAGAACACTGCTCTTCTATAATGGGATCTGATGCCCTCTTCTGGTGTGTCTAAAGACAGCTACAGTGTTCTCCTGTGTGTTGTGTGTGTGTGTATGTGTATGTGTGTGTATCTTAAAAAACAAAAAAGCAAAAATCACACACCCCTACCTGGTGGCTCATGACTAAATCCCAGCACTTAGGAGGCTGAGGTAGGACCACTTTGACTTCCAGTCTACCTGGGTTACTTAGACCCTGGATGTGTTTGTGTTTATGTGTGTGTGTGTTTTAAGGTTTATTTATTTATTTTATGTACATGAGTATGCTGTCGCTGTCCAGACACACCAGAAAAGGGTATCAGATCCCATTACAGATGGCTGTGAGCCACCATGGTGATTGCTGGGAATTGAACTCAAGACCTCTGGAAGAGCAGTCAGTGCTCTTAACCTCTGAGCCATCTCTCCAGCCCTGTTTGTGTGTTTTATAAACCAAACAATAAATAAATAAATCATTAGACTATGGATGATTTGGTTCAATAAAAATGTCCAACAGAGAATGGATGCCTTTTCTACTCAGAGTCCAAATGGCACAGTGGGAGATGTTGCAGAACCTTGACAGCCCATTCCTGGACCAGTTACACCAGGTCTACTCACAGAGCATACTGCCAATGGATGTTCGACAGCACTTGGCTGCCTGGATTGAAGACCAGAACTGGTGAGGGATTGGGGGTTCAGGTGGCTCCTTCTGAGCACACAGGGTCCCAGAGATGTCCTGGGAGGGGTGCAAGATCTCAGAGCAGGGGGTAGTTCTCAGAGCCCTTGTCACGCCCGGTCCTCAGGAAGGAAGCTGCACTAGGCAATGATGACTCCAAGGCCAACATGCTATACTTCAGCATCCTGGACCAGCTGAACCAATGGGACCACTACAGCTCAGACTCCGATCACTTTTTATTACAGCATAACTTGCGAAAATTCAGCCGGGACATTCAGGTACTTGGAAGAGCCGGGAATAGTGGCATGGGGCTGACCTTTGAGTATAGGGTAAGAGCTGGGGTACAAAGTCTGGACGTTGGAGTGTCTCTAGCAGAGTGAATGACTGAATCTAAATTCAGGGACTGTGAAGGAGGAAAAATACTGGAGACATTGAAGGCAGGATCTGGATTGGCAGGTCATTAAGGTAGTTAAATGGGACCATGCCTCTGTTTTTCCTACTTAGACCTTTGCCAATGGCCCTACCCAGTTGGCTGAGATGATCTTTAATCTTCTTCTGGAAGAGAAAAGGATTCTGAATCAGGCCAAAAGAGCTCAAGAGGTAAGGTCAGTGTGATACTGACATTTGAAAGCCCCGGGACAGCAAGGCACCTGGAGGAGAGTCAGGGAGCTCGGCTCAGACCAGGATCTCCTCCACCCTCTGCGGTAAAATTTCAGGTCCTGGAGTGGGGGGGGGGGATGTAGCCCACACCGTTAATCCCAGCATTCTGGACTGCGGAGGCAGGTGGATCTCCTTGAGTTTGAGCCCTGCCTGGTCTATGTAGTGAGTTCCAGAACAGCCAGGGCTATACACAGAGAAACCCTGTCTTGAAAAACAAAACAAATAAACAAACAAACAAAAACCTGACAAAAAAGACAAAGTCAGATTTCAAACATGTTCAGACCCGCTTACTTCATTCAGGTGCAGCCCAGGCCAGTCCCCGAAGCAGTAGTGGAGAGCCAACACCTTGAGATTGAAAATCGAATCCAGGGTTTACATGCGGATGTTGAGGTTGGTGGGTGTGGCAAGTGTTGGGTGGGGAGGACTCAGTTTTCCTACCCTCAGAAGCAGCCTCACTGGGGTCCCATCTCCTCTACAGATTTTGGTGAGATCCATCAGGCAGCTGAAGGATGAACAGGATGTCTTCAGCTTCAGATACACAATTTTCAGTCTAAGTAGGTCCACTCAAAGTGGGAGGAGGACAAGGGCCATCTTTGGGGTCTAGTGGGAAGGACGGATGACAGAAGCTAAATGATCCAGAGAGCAGTGGTCACGTATGTCCGGTGGTAGTAAAGCATCAGCGGTGTCGGGTGTGTTGTGGAGGGTGGACTAGAGATGTACCTGAGGAATAGTTGGCAAATGACAGGGCAGGGGGACGACTGTGTAGAAAACTGCCTTAGCAGATTGAGTGGGCTTCTGGTCCATCCAGAATTTGCCTGTGTGATTCCAGGTGCCTGTACTTTGTCTGGTTCTCCCTTCCTCCCCATCCAACATTTTCTGTTTCCAAGACCCTGGGGCAGACCCTGTGGTCTGAGGTTTGGTCTTGCCTTTCAGAGAAGACATCGACTTCCGACCCCCATCAGAGCCAACAGGCGCAGCTTGTGCAGGCAACAGCCAACAAACTGGACAGAATGAGAAAGGTGGGGGCAGGGCACAGAGGGGGCAGCAGGGAACTGGGGGCCAGGAGAGGGAGGGTCTGAGGGCAGCAGTGGGAGGGGGCAGCAGAGGGGGGTCATGGGGCAGCTGGATAATGGGAGTGGTAAGAGTTACTTAGCCCTCAGGAACTCTCTTTCCTAGGAGGTGCTGGACATCTCTAAAGGACTGGTTGGCCGATTAACCACCCTGGTCGACCTATTGCTGCCCAAACTGGACGAGTGGAAAGTGCAGCAGCAGAAGTCCTGCATTGGGGCCCCGCCACCCGAGCTGCAGCTGGAGCAGCTGGAACAGTGGTAAGAGCAAAAGATAGATGCATTCTTCCCAAACTCATGCACAGTGCTCCTCCTGTGCACACAAGTCCCGGATTTGGTTGTTAGCACAGAAGGAGAGCGGAAAGGCAGGAAGGGGAAGGGAAACAGCTGTAAGTGACGTTTCAGTCTCTTCTGCTGTTCTCTGGTTTGACTGACCATGCTCTCTTACCCATCGTCCTCTCAACTGAGGAGGCCGGAGTCCAGCCTTTGCTTCAGTAAAGAAGAAATGGAATGAAGTTTGCTTTTGAGACAAGGTCTCCCTATGTAGCTTTGGATAGCCTGGAACTCACTGTGTTGACCAGGCTGGTTTTGAACTGACCAGTTCTCCAGCCTCTGCTCCCAGTGTTGGGATTAAAGGTGTGGGCTACCACACGCACTTAATAAAATAAACCCTTAAGAAAGTAAATGGCAAAAAAAAAAAAAAAAAAAAAAAAAAGCCGGGCGTGGTGGCACACGTCTTTAATCCCAGCACTCGGGAGGCAGAGGCAGGNGGATTTCTGAGTTCGAGGACAGCCTGGTCTACAAAGTGAGTTCCAGGACAGCCAGGGCTACACAGAGAAACCCTGTCTCGAAAAACAAACAAAAAAGAAAGAAAGTAATTGGATTATTATAAAATGCACATTGAGATGCTTCTTGATGACTTATTTTTGTTTACAGGGGTTTTGCCTGTGTGTGTGATGGTATTGGATCCCCTGGAACGAAAGATCCAAAGTAACAGTTGTGAGCCACCATCTGTGTGGGTGCTGGGAACTGAACCCAGGTCCTCTTACAGAGCAGCCTGTGCTCTTAACTACTGAGCCATCTCTTCAGATACCATTTCTTTAAACTTTCTACTACTGTGTGTGTCTGTCTGTAAGATGGGGGGCGCGCACATGTGTGTGGTGTGTGTCTAGACCTCAGAGAAAAACTTTGCAGGTTCCCCGCTGCTGTCTTTATTTAGGTCTTTATTTTATGTATGCAAGTACAGATGGTTGTGACCCTTCATGTGGTTGTTGGGAATTTTTTAGGATCTCTGTTCACTCCGGTCAACTCTGCTCGCTCAGTCCCTGCTCTTGATTTGGCCCAAAGATTTATTTATTATTATACATAAGTACACTGTCCACTGTCTTCAGACACACCAGAAGAGGGCATCAGATCTCATTACAGATGGTTGCGAACCACCATGTGGTTGCTGGGATTTGAACTCAGGACCTTCAGAAGAGCAGTCAGTGCTCTTACCTGCTGAGCCATCTTGCCAGCCCACGGCCAAGCTTTCTTGATGAGTTCTTTTACCCACTGTGCCATGTCTCAGGTTGCCAGCACATAGGGCCTGAGTTCAATCCCCAGCAGCCACTTAAAAGCTAGGCACAATACCAGGTATGCACAACCCCAGCACCAGGTGGGTGGACAAGCAGATACCAGGGTTAGCTGGCCAGCCGCTTAAGCAAAACGCTGAGGCCCAGGTTCAGTGAGAGAGATTGTCTGAAAAGAGGTAAAGAGACTCAATTCTAGGCTTTACACACACATGCACGCCCACATGCCCCTGCACCCACGTGTGCGCATGCCTTACAAAATAAAATTAAATGTCATTATGTTAATAAAATTAGTGTGTCGAAGTGGTTTTTTTTTTTTAAAAGATTTATTTATTTATTATGTAAGTACACTGTAGCTGTCTTCAGACACTCCAGAAGAGGGCGCCAGATCTCGTTACAAATGGTTGTGAGCCACCATGTGGTTGCTGGGATTTGAACTCAGGACCTTTGGAGAGCAGTCGGGTGCTCTTACCTGCTGAGCCATTTCTCCAGCCCTCAGTGTTGAAGTGTTTTTACGTTTAATCTTTTGGAGTAAATATTGCTCTGAACACTCTGCCATATGCTACCTGGATTCTGTTTGTGTGTGGTGGGGGTCTCAGTGTCCCAGGCTGACCTTGAAGTCAGTATAGCAGAAAATGACCGAGTCTTCCTGGCTCTGCCTCCTCAGTTCGAATCTCCAGTGTGTACCCCTGGGCCTACTTGATGCAGCATTGGGGATCAAATCTAGGGATTTGTACTTGTTCTAACAAAGGAGCTACATCGGTAACCTTGCATTTACTTATTTGTTTTTAAGACTGGATCACAGTAGCCGGGCAGTGGTGGTGCAAGCCTTTAATCCCAGCACTCGGGAGGCAGAGGCAGGTGGATTTCTGAGTTCGAGGCCAGCCTGGTTTGCAGAGTGAGTTCCAGGACAGCCAGAGCTACACAGAGAAACCCTATCTCGGAAAAAAAAAAAAAAAGACTGGATCACAGTATATAACCCAGGCTAGCCTTGAACTCACAACCCTCCTACTTCGACCTTGAGAGTCCGAGGATCACAAGGATGAAATCACACACCTGGCTCCTAGCTCTTTTTCGCTCAAGTCAGTTTCCGACTCTCTACACTATTAAAGGGAGAGCACTGAAGCCTCAGAGGGGCCCCAGAGAACTTACACATCTTCTCTCCCTGGACTCTTACCCAGGTTGACGGCTGGAGCAAAGTTCTTGTTCCACCTTCGGCAGCTACTGAAGCAGCTGAAGGAGATGAGTCACATGCTTTGGTATCAGGGTGACACGTTCGGCCAAGGGGTGGAGCTGCAGAATGCCCAAGTCATGGAGTTGCTTCAGCGTCTGCTCCAAAGGTCTGTGGCAGCCTGGGAGGCCTCTGTGGAGGAGAAACAAGGAACACGGGGAGATGGTTGTTACAGACGCAGCTGTTATCTTCTCTACCTCTTTCCTTAGGTCCTTTGTAGTGGAAACCCAGCCCTGCATGCCCCAGACTCTCCATCGACCCCTCATCCTAAAGACTGGGAGCAAGTTCACCGTCCGAACAAGGTCTGCGAGCTCGTACCTTGTTTCTCCTCTGCTGCTGCTAGGCCTCCTCTGAGCGTGCAGATCCTTTCCCCTCGTGAAAACTTACGTTCCCCTCCGCCAGTTCACCTTCTCCTCCCTTTGTTCTACACCCCTCTGGCTGTATCGAAATTTGAGATTGACTACTGTATCCCCATCATCTGTCCCCCCAGACTGCTGGTGAGACTCCAGGAAGGCAGTGAATCATTCAAAGCAGAAGTCTCCGTTGACAGGTGAGCTGAGGCAGCTGGAGGACGTGAATAAAACAGGCTGGAGGCACGGGTACCCAGGCTGCCTTCTGCCCATCTGTTGCACGCTGAGCCCGTGCCAGGTCCCAGGTGCCATGTCCCAGACTAGTTTCATATTCCTGCAGCACCACCAGCCAGGTGTGGCCAATACATCAGACAAACACAGACACGAACTCAGAGATTCTGTGTCTCTTCTGCCAGGCCACATGCCATGTCGCTGTGAGCTCAAGAAGGCAGTGTGAGCCTAGGTCTCTCTGACTACCAAGACCAAATTCCTGACTACTTTTACCTCCCAGTAACTTTTTTGTTTCTCTTTCTTTTCAGGAATTCAGACTTACCAGGGTAAGTGCCTGATAAGGACATGTACATGTGTTTATGACCTGTACAAACACACGTCGGGGTTCAAGGGAGGAAGGGGACTTGGGGGTGGGGCACATGGACAAAAGGAGGGGGGATGTCTGAGGTGAAATGGAATTTTGTTTTACTGCTAAGTTGTATTTAATTTTTTTTACAGTTTGCTTAGAGTGTGTGTGTGTGTCTGTATACACACATAATCAAGATAGAAAAATATGAAAGTATGTGTAAGTCAGAGGACAACTCGTGGGCATATTCTCTCCTTCCACCATGGAGTTCCTGGGACTCGAACTCAAGTCTTCAGACTTGTCCGCAAGCCCCAGTCATCCCACTACCCCTTTCCTGCTGTTTTTAAAAACTAACTCTGAGCAAGCTATGGTGGAACACACCTGAACTTTCAGTACTTAGGAGCAAGGGGCAAGAGAATTGTAGGGAAATACAAGGCCAGCCTGGGCTACACAAAGAAAGAAGGAAAGAGAAACGAAGACCCTAACACTGCTCTTTGTCTCCACCTATCTTCTCCCTGGGACAGCTTCCGGAAGTTCAACATTCTGACCTCAAACCAAAAAACCTTGACCCCCGAGGAGGGCCAGAGACAAGGCTTAATTTGGGACTTCGGCTTCTTGGTAAGAAGGGTAAGAAGGGAGCAGGAGCTGGGGCATTTCCAGGCCTTGGCTTCCGGGTCCCTTCCCTGATATTGTTTCCTGAATTCGCAGACTCTGGTGGAGCAACGCGCTGTGGGTGCAGGAAAGGGCAACAACAAGGTAAGGCTGGCGGGTCACTGGAGCGGTGAGCCGAGGCCAGGGACTCACCAGGGTAAGCACTGATCACTGTGACCCCGCAGGGCCCGCTGGCTGTGACAGAGGAGTTACACGTCATCAGCTTCGTGGTGGAGTACGCGTACCAGGGTCTGAAGATGAAGCTGCAGGTGAGTGACGGGAAGCGGAGAGGGAAGAGGCAGCAGGTTTAGAGGAAGGGTCAGGGAGGGCACCAACGGAAGCGTCCTGGAGTGGGGTGTCCTCGACCACGCACCACGCACATGCCTGCAGTTATAAACATCCCGTTCTCTGCCATGTCTCCTGTGTTCCTCCCAGACGGACACTCTCCCTGTGGTGATTATTTCTAACATGAACCAACTCTCCATTGCCTGGGCCTCCATTCTCTGGTTCAACATGCTCAGCTCAAATCCCAAGGTAGGAGGAGGAGGAGGCGGTGGCGGCGGTGGGTGAGGGGCAGAGGCCAGGCCGCCGGAAGGGCTGCTTCTGAGCCTACTCACCCCGAACCCCCGCAGAACCAGCAGTTCTTCTGCCAAGCTCCGAAAGCCCCCTGGAGTTCGCTGGAGCCTGTGCTCAGCTGGCAGTTCTCCTCTTATGTTGGCCGAGGCCTCAATTCTGAGCAGCTGGGCATGCTGAGGACCAAGCTGTTTGGTACCGTTTTCTTTTTGGTCATTCCCTAGCCTCGGCTTGCCCCTACCCGAGTCCTCCGCCTGGCCTTGGCCTCCTTCAGTCATCCGTCTGTGACTCTGGTCCACAGGAAAGAACTGCAAGATGGAGGATGCGTTGTTGTCCTGGGTAGACTTCAGCAAGGTGACATCCTGCAGCCTGCATCCCACTAGTCCCGGTCCCAACACTGGGCCCACCCCCTCCCTTCCCCCCACCACGGGCAGCTCCATATCCCTTCCTCTCTCTCTGTTCCTCCTTCAGCGAGAGAGTCCCCCTGGCAAGATCCCTTTCTGGACCTGGCTAGACAAAATTCTGGAGCTGGTGCATGACCACCTGAAGGATCTCTGGAAGGATGGGTAAGGCCTGGCGTCGTTTTTTCCTCAACTGCGCTCAGGACTGCACTTCGTGCGCCCCCTGGTGGCACAAGGGAGAGACAAAAATAGAACAAAACCAAACAAAAAAAAACAACCAAACAAAAAACCAAAAAACAAAAACCCAACCCAAAACGGTGCAGGCCCCCATTAGTAATAGCAGTTGTGGTCTGTATTTGTCAAGCATCCACTGTGTTGCAGAGCCTGGAGCCTGCAGGGTGCTTCTGTTCTTGCAGTCCTTCTGACCGACCACTTCCACCTTCAGTTCCATGAGGAAACCGAGACTTAGAGAAATTGGGAACTCCATCAGTGGACAGAGTTTAGGGGTGGGGGTGGGTAGAGGTGTGTCAGTCTGTCTCTGTCTATTATGTGGGTCTGGCTGACAGTCCTGGAACTTGCTGTGTAGACCACGTTTGTCTGTCTACGCTTTCCTCTGCCTCCCAAGCGCTGGAATTAAAGGCATTCACTCCTACGCCCAACCCTATTATATTTTTATGTATTTATTTTGTGTGTATGTGTGTCTCTGTCTGTCTGTCTGTGTGGAGGTCAGAGTATAGCTTGCAGGGATCAGTTCTCTCCTTCCCCCATGTGGGTCCTAGAGATTGAACTTAGGCGACCAGGCTGGCATGAGGTCCCTTTCGCTGCTGAGCCATCTCCTCACCCCTCACCTGGGTGTTCTCCTCAGTCTGCCCACCGAGTCCTCACAGCAGGCTTTGTCTGCTCCAGGCTCATCATGGGCTTTGTGAGCCGCAACCAGGAACGCCGACTGCTGAAGAAGAAGATGTCTGGCACCTTCCTACTGCGCTTCAGTGAAACTTCTGAAGGGGGCATTACTTGCTCTTGGGTGGAGCACCAGGATGACGGTCAGCACCCTCCCCATACCATTCCTGCAGTCTGCTTTCTGCCAAGCACCCCGCACACACCCTCCCACCCTGACCCCCGGTCTGCTCTTGGCTTGGGGGCAGTGTCTGTTTGGCCAGGGGACCCCCGGCTTAGTCTCACTCACTTCATGTTACCACACTATGTCCTTCAGATAAAGTCGAAATCTACTCTGTGCAGCCCTACACCAAGGAAGTGCTGCAATCACTCCCACTGACGGAGATCATCCGCCACTACCAGGTTCTTGCTGAAGAGAACGTCCCCGAGAACCCACTCCGCTTCCTCTATCCCCAGATCCCTCGGGATGAAGCTTTTGGGTGCTACTACCAGGAAAAAGGTTGGGGTCCTTGACATACATCCTTCCCAGAACGAAAGTATTGTCGGATATTGATAGATCTGGCTCCCTCCTTTGTGTGCAGTGCAAGCTTGTTAATAAGGAGGTAGCCTTGTCAGGACTGTCTTGTGCTAGGAGAACATTGACCTGTGTGACCAACAAATTGATCTCTCCCATCTCCTGTCTGTATCCCCACAGTTAATTTTGAAGAACAGAAGAAATATTTGAAACATAAACTCATTGTGATCTCTAACAGGTGAGACACAAGCCCTTCACTGGGAGTGCTCTGGCTGACAGTGCTTCCAGCTGCCTAATTCCAGCACTTCCCACCACTCTCCCCCTCCCTAACTCACCAACCTCTGGTGTTTTTCCCCTTCGAGCTGCTCCTCTCTCATGGCTTCCTGCTGCCATCTTTTCCACTGTCTCCCTTATAGTAATGATCACAACTGCTCCTGTTAACGGGACCCTTCCTGATGGCAGAGTACTAGATTTTCTGGGGGAAGAAAATCTGTTCAGTCCTTAAGAGGACCCACTAGGGTAGGTAATAGCAATAGTGGTCATGTGAGTGTCTTTTAAGTTACACGTTCATTCATACGTTTACTGATCAGTCAATCAATCAATTGATCAGTTGATCGACTTCTTTTGTTGTTCTGTTTGAGACAGAGCTACTGGCCTGGAACAGGATGTGTAGTTCAGGGTGGACATAGCTCCCTGCCTCTGCCACTCAGGTGCTAGGAGTAAAGGCACGTGCCACCAATGCCCGGCTTATTTTTCACTTTATGTGTATGCACATTTTGCCTGCATGTATGTATGTGTATACACGTTTTTCCTGCATGTATGTACGTGTACCACTTTTTTTTTTTTTTTTTTTTNGGATGTGACACCCTCTGGGGTTACTTTTTTTTTTTTTAAGATTTATTTATTTATTATATGTAAGTACACTGTAGCTGTCTTCAGACACTCCAGAAGAGGGCGTCAGATCTTGTTATGGATGGTTATGAGCCACCATGTGGTTGCTGGGATTTGAACTTGGGACCTTCGGAAGAGCAGTCGGGTGCTCTTACCCACTGAGCCATCTCACCAGCCCCCGACGTATACCACTTTTGTGTCTGGTGCCAGTGGAGGACAGAAGAAGGTGTCAGAATCCCTTGTGCTGGGGTTACAGAAGTCTGGGGGCCATCATGTAGGTGCTGGGATTCAAACCTGGTACCTTGAAAGAGCAGCAGTTGCTGGGCGTGGTGGCGCACGCCTTTAATCCCAGCACTTGGGAGGCAGAGGCAGGCAGATTTCTAAGTTCGAGGCCAGCCTGGTCTACAGAGTGAAAGAAAAAAAAAAAAAAAAAGGAAGAGCAGCAGCATTGCTCTTAACTGCTGACCCACCTTTGCTGCTTACGCCTTTGAGGCAGAGTCTCATGTCACTGAGGCTGGTCTTCTTCCGCCTCCCCAAGTGCTGGGCTTACACCCCCATTTCTATTTTCTGTCCTTCATTTGTTTGTTTTCTGAAATAGGATCACACTCGGAAGCCCAGGCTTGTCTGAAGTTCTTTACGTATCCCTCACTGGCCTTGACCATGTGACCAGCTTCCTGCCTTCTGAGTGTTAGAATTTTTATAGGTGTAAGCTTGCTCCGCCTGGGGTTGGGATTCATTTAATTAGCTATTCCAACGATGACCCAATACCCCACTGTGGGTTTGCATTTTCCTGATAATAAGTAAAACGCCTGTTTTTCATATGATTGGCCATGTGTGTATCTCCTTTTGAGGAATGTGTGTGCAGGTCTTTGACCCAAGCCAGGTATGGCAACATGGGCCTGTAATCCAGCACAGGAGAAAATGAGGCAGGAGGATTGAGCATTTGAGACCAGGTTGGGTTACGTTAATTAGACCCTGTCTCAAAGAAAAAACAGTAGCTCTTTGAGCCATTTGTAAATAAGATGATGTGCTTTTTAAAGATATATTCTCTTTTACCGATGTGAGGGAGGGTTTTGGCTTCTGTGCCTGTGCACCACATGCCTTCAGTGCCCTCAGAGGCCAGAAGTAGAGGTCATCAGATCCCCTGGAACTGTAGTTACAGAAGATGTGAGCCTCCATGCTGGTTCTGGGAACCGAATCCCAGTCCTCCTCTGCAAAAGCAGCCAGTGCTCTTGACCACTGAGCCATCTCTCCAGCCACTTATTTCCCTTTTTACTGTTGAGGTTTTTCTTTTTCTTTTTCTTTTCTTTCTTTTTTTTTTTTTTGTTTTTTTTTTGTTTTTTTGTTTTTTTGAGACAGGGTTTCTCTGTGTAGCCCTGGCTGTCCTGGAACTCACTTTGTAGACCAGGCTGGCCTAGAACTCAGAAATCCACCTGCCTCTGCCTCCCGAGTGTTGGGATTAAAGGCGTGTGCCACCACGCCCGGCTATGTTGAGGTCTTTCTAGTTCCTTACAGCTCCTGGCTGTTAAGAGTTTGTTGAGTGGATAGTTTAGAAGTGTTGCTCCCCACTTGCAAGTTGCCTGTTAACTCGGGTGATTGTTGCTTTTGTTGTGAACTTTCTTGGTTTGACTTAATTGCAGTTGATCTGGTTTCTGCTTTTATTGTGTATGCTTTCAGGGCTAAGTTATTGTCTATAGCACTGTTGCAAGGTTTTTCCCTTTGAGATTTATTTTATTGTAATTATGCATATGTGTCTGTGTGTGGTATGTAGAAGAGGATTTCCCATCTCCAGGGTCTGGAGTTACAGGCAGTTGTGAGCGTCCAGTGTCGGTGCTGGGAGTTGAATTTAGGACCTTTGCAAGAGCAGAATTCTCCTCAAGGTTTTCTTTTAGAATTTTTTAAGTTGCTGTTTGGTAGGTATCTTTTTTTAAAAAAGATTTATTCATTTTATTTTTATGAATACACAGTTGCTCTCTTCAGACACACCAGAGGAGGGCGTCAGATCCCATTATAGATGGTTGTGAGCCACCATGTGGTTGCTAGGAATTGAACTCAGGACCTCTGGAAGAGCAGTCAGGGCTCTTAACAGCTGAGCCATCTTTCCAGTCCTCTTTTGGAATTTTATAAATTCAAGGTTTTTTGTTTTGTTTTGTTGTTTTTGTGTTTGTTTTTTTCTTCCGAGACAGGGTTCCTCTGTGTAGCCCTGGCTGTTCTGGAACTCACTCTGTAGACCAGGCTGACATCCAACTCAGAAATCTGCCTGCCTCTACTTCCCAAGTGCTGGAAATAAAGGCGAGCGCCACCACTGCCCCACTAATTTCAAGTTTTATGTTTAGGTCTTTGATCTCTCTTGTGTAGTTTTTTTTTTTTTTT
>NC_034598.1:48803959-48810659 GCF_900095145.1 Mus pahari | reverse complement strand
TGCCTCTACCTCTGTTAGGTTTAGTAGTGGTGCCTCTACCTCTGTTAGGTTTAGTAGTGGTGCCTCTACCTCTGTTAGGTTTAGTAGTGGTGCCTTTACCTCTGTTAGGTTTAGTAGTGGTGCCTTTACCTCTGTTAGGTTTAGTAGTGGTGCCTCTACCTCTGTTAGGTTTAGTAGTGGTGCCTTTACCTCGTGAGCCGTTTTTCTGGCTTCATGATTTTTATATGTGGCAGGGTATACATATCTAGTTTAATTCTTCTGCAGATGGATTTCCAGTATATTGAGGAGACTGTAGTTGTGTGTGTGTGTGTGTGTGTGTGTGTGTGTGTGTGTGTGTTTGTATTTGTCACCTTCATAAAAAAGAAAAAAATTAGTTAGCTCTAGACTCATGGATTTCTTTCCGGGCCTACATTCTGTTTCCTTGGCCCATATGTCTTATTTGGTACCATACTACTTTGGTTACTATATCTTAATATTATTTTATTATGTGAGCTGTTGTTTTGAAACAGGGTCTCATATACCTCAAACCCTCAAACATACTATATGGCTATGGTTGGCTTTGAACATCTGATTCTTCTGCCTCTTCCTCCCAAGGGCTGGAATGACAGACACGTATCACCATGCCCAGCCTCCAGCTGTACTAAGGGTCTTTTGTGAGTGCTTATAAGGTTTTTTTTCTGGGGAGAGTGGCATATGGCAGAAATTGCATTAAATCTATAAATCATTTTGGATGATATGTAGAATTCTGCTTTTTGCCATCCTCTTGCCGCTATTACGTGTAGTTGTTCCCACTTATGCGATAGTCTTGGGGCTAGAGAGGCAGCTCAGCAGTTAAGAGCAGCTGGCTGTTCCTTGCATAGCACCTGGGTTCAGTACTAGGCACCCACAAGGTGGCTTACAACCACTGAGCATCAGGGGATCTGATCCTCTCTTCTGGCCTCCACATATACCAGGTATGCATGTGGTGTACATACATACGCACAAGCAAAATACTTGTACACAGAAAATAAAAACTAAAATCCAAAACCTGTAAATGATAATCTGAGATTTACCCAATCAGTAAATGAGAGGATTCAAATCCTGACAAGCCTGATTTCAAGGCCAGATGTGACTAGTGCCTCTAATGCCAGTGCTTGGGAAGTGGAAGGCAGAAGTTCCAGTCTAGCCTTGGCTATGTAGAGATTTGAAGGCCAGCCTCTGCTACACAAGACTCTGTCTCCTAAAATCTTATGATAAAGCCCATGGTCTTTACCCCTTTGTTCCCTACCACCACCACCACCACCACCCCCGGCAGGGAATCTCCTGTGTAGACTAGTCTCAGACTCAGAGAGATCCGCCTGCCTCCTCCTCCTGAGTTCTGGGATTAAAGGTGTGCATAGCACACTTAGCTCCTTACCACTTTCTTAGGCTAGACATACAGCCCCCGCTTGCTCTATGGTCCTCACTTTATATCACCCACTGAGTCTTGTCCCATTGTCTGTCCCGGTACACCTAGACAGGCGGACGAGCTGCAGCAGCCTCTGGAGCTCAAACAGGATCCAGAGTCGTTAGAAGTGGATGCAGAGCTCTCGCCGATGGAGTTAGCACAGGACCCGGAGTTGGAGTCGATGTTGCAGACAGGGCTGGATCTGGGCCCCACACCGAGTACAGCTCCACAAGTCCTGCTGGAGCCAGACCCAACACAGTCACTGCAGCTGTCGTCAGAGCCAGATTTGCCTGAGGATCTGCTGCACCTTAACACGGACGGTATGGAAAGTAAGTGATCTCTCACCATTGCCAAAAGGTGAGCCCCAAGTTCCTCATTGTTTCCTGGTGATTCCTTTTGTTAGGAAATAAAAGGGCCTCCCCCGTCCCACCCTGGACCTTCATTTCCCCAGAGCCCTTCAGCCCCAGAGTATACCTTTCCTGCTAAATTTGGGAGTTTCTAACTTGGATCAGGGCCTGATGTTTCTCTCTGTGTCCTATAGTCTTCAGAAACAACATAATTATTGAAGACATCATGCACAACGAAAACCCACTGTTGGCCGACCAGAGCATCATAGATGAGGATTACACACTCTGCCCCAGCCATTTTGACGTGGATGAACCCTTGATACCTTCTGAGGACTAGGAGCTATGTTTCCGTTTGTCCCTCCTAACTCCCACATCAAGACAGTGGGAATCGAGGCCCTCTAAGCTGGTTTACGTGAACTTTGGAGTAAGAGGTAAAAGCCTAACATGGTTTTGAAGGTGCACCAAAGAGTCAGAACAGACACCGGCCTTAGTCTTTGTAAGATCCTGAGGCTGGCTGCCTGCCATGCTGGGAGACGTGGGGGTCTTGAGGGCTGGTCAGGACATTTTCGAGGTCCTTAGAGCATCCGGGGCAGTGGTGTCTTTCCAGGTTGGAACAACTTTAATGTTTTGATAATTGGCTAAGTTGGTGCGAAGCAGCATTGGGCCTTTGAAGGGAGCTCAGACATGAATGAATTCTGTCCTTCCTCCTCCATTGCTACCCTGGGTCCTGTCAAACCCAGAGCCCTATCTGTGGTAGGCAGCCACGGTGGCGCTGAGCCACACCCGGGTCCTTCAGGTCTCTCTTCTGGTTACCTCGGGTACACTCCCTTCACTCTTGACTCCAGTTCTAAATTTCCTTCTCTTCCTGTAGAGGCTGAGCGCTGTCTGCTTCAGCCCACCATGTGAAACAGAATTCATGCTAGCAGCTCCCTTGCCATGATCAATTCCCCACCTACAAAGTAATCCTGACACACTCATGAAGAGGTGAAGCTTTGCTGCTGTAGGCCATGTCGTCTCTACCTCCCCCAGTGCTTGAGAGAATCACTCCTGGAGGTCTGAACGGTTTCTGAGCTCTTGGGAATTACTTCTTAGACTACTCAGTAGAGCTGGGAGCTTGAAGAGAACTTAGCCATTTTACTATTTTACAAATAAGAGGGCATCATTTCTTTTGCACAGTGTTTTGTTAACGTGAAAGAAAAAAAAAAAACTTCTGTTCCTTAGGAGTGACCTAGGCAAGAACCAGGTTCCTTGGGTCTCAGAGCTTTGAAGGTTTATCAGACATCTTTATGCCTTAGCCGTTGTTGGGGAACCCAGGAGGCAATTGCCTTGCTGCTGCTCTAAGGTGTGCTTGTGGTACAACTTGTGGGAAACAAATGTGAGGACCTGCACCATGGCCATTTTCTAACTGGCGCCCTCAGAACAGTCCAGGAAGGGGTTAATAATAACTGGGACAGGAGACAGCAGTGCCGTGCCCAGCCTTGAAGGCGGTACCAGCCAACCAAGAACCAAGGAGGTAGATGAAGAAGATACACACAGGAGCAAAGGAAGCTCAAGGAGCCAGAAGCAAAAGTCACGAGAAAAAGGTGCCCAGCCAACAGGTGAAATCAAGAAATCCAGCAAAGCCAAGGCACAGCATAGTGGGACCAAGAGAATGTACCGCTTCTTCCTGCTCCTTTGTAAGGCCCTGGGCTCTCTGCTGTACCATCTCTCACCACACTCTGAACAGTTACAACTGTTGTCCTGGAGTCCTTCGTACATCATAATAAACTTTTGTTAAAACAACAGAAATACTGTAGAAGTGTGCCTTCTCCATCTTTCGGACTTTCTGTTCCTGAAAGTCATTCCTTAGAGACAGAAAGGCCAGCAACGTACAGGCATTAGGTCATCAACTGTGGCTTCTCTCAAACCCACCCCAGTCATTGTCCTGTCATTCCTTCCTTCCCCCGTTTGACACAGCAGTTTATGTCCCTTGGACTGCCGGGGTAGGGAAGGGACAGGCATACAGCTTCGTTATTACTGAGTAGGTGGCAAAGCCAAGACATAAACCCCGATCTGCCCAGGCCAGTGCCTGCAATCCCAGCGTCTGGGCAGTAGAGGGAGGATGAGGAGTTGAAGGCTCAGCCTAGGGTACGTACTGAGTTCTAGGACAGCCTCGGATGCAAGAGTCCATGTCTCTAAAATAAAAAATAAACATGATCCAGGCATGGTTTAATTTTAGCACTTGAGAGGCAGAGGCAGGTGGATCTCTGTCAGTTCTAGGCCAGCCTGGTCTACAAAGCAAGTTTCAGGACTGCTGGGGCTGTTAAACAGAACCTGTCTTTAAAAAAACAAAAACAAAAACAAAATAAAAATAAAGCCTGAATCTGACTGTATGCCCCATGTGTACCTTTCAAGTTTTGTTTTCTTTTGACAAGATATGTCTCTATGTAATCCTCTATGGCCTGGAACTTGTATACAGTAAGCTAGCCTTGAACTCACCGTACTGTTTCTCTCTTTGCCTTTCTGGCACTGGCATTACAGGTACATGCCACCAATCAGAGCTTTGGTGGGTGGGTAGGTAGGTGGGCTTTTGTAGATAGGAGGCCACTGTATGGTACAGATTATAACAAACTCACAATCTACCTGCCTCAGTCACCTGAGCGCTGGGATCCAGGTGTATCCCACTGACAAAATGTACGTCCTTTGGTGTCCAGGCCATGGAAAAAATAAAGAAAATAAACAGGATGTGGTGGCAAACACCTGTACTTCCAGTGCTTGAGAGAATGAGCTAGGTGGATCGCCAGGAGTTTAAGGCCAGCCTGGACTATGTAGGGAGTTCTAAAATAGCTAGACACTTGGGAGGCAGAGGCAGGCAGATTTCTGGGTTCGAGGCCAGCCTGGTCTACAGAGTGATTCCCAGGACAGCCAGGGCTATACAGAGAAACCCTGTCTCGAAAAAGAAAAAGGGAAAAGGGAAAAAAAAAAAAAAACTAAAATAGAGATACAAAAAGAAACCCTGTCTCAAAAAACAAAAACAAGCTGGGCAGTGGTGGCCCAAACTAATCCCAGCACTTGGGAGGCAGAGGCAGGTGGATTTCTGAGTTCCAGACCAGCCTGGTCTACAGAGTGAGTTCCAGGACAGCCAGGGCTACACAGAGAAACCCTGTCTTGAAAACCAAAAAAAAAAAAAGAAGAAAAAACACCACTCACAAGAAAACAAACCGGCTTCTTTCACTTTTTTTTTTTTTTTAGAGTTTATAATTACATCATTTTCCCTTATCTTTCCTCCCTCCAAAACCTCCCATCTGCCCCTCCTTGCTCTTTTTTTAATCCCCCTCTCTTTTTACTCTTCCACGCCTCCCTCCCCCACCCCCACCCTTCTCTCTTTTCCCTTTAGGACAGGGTTTCACTTTGTCCTGGATACATCGTAGACTATCCTGGATACACTGTAGACCAGGGTGGCCTTGAACTCAGAGATCCTCCTGCCTCTCCTCCTCCCACCTCTTCTTCCACTCCTCCTTTTCCAACTCATTCCCTCCTCCTCCTTTTTCCACCTCTCCTCCTCTTCCCACCTCTTCTTCTCCCCCTCCTCCTTTTTTCTTCCTCCTCATTCTTTACTTTTGAGACTAAAGTTTTAACTTGAGTACTAAGCAATCTTCCTTCTGAAGGAGTTTACAGAGATCCTTAAGGGAGAATCACAAGCCTTGCGAGTTGCCTTCATCTTCCTGTAATGCTTCATCTGCTCAAAACTGAAGTCCTAAGCCAGGGCTACAGTTCAGTGATAGAGCACTTGTCAGGTATAACTAAGGCCTTGCATTCAATCCCCAACCCTATGGTAAAACTGAACTCTCACTTGTATCTGTTGTGAGTTGGGTTCCTGTGTTTGGTTAGATATACATACACACACACACACACACACACACACAACACACACACAACACACACACAACACACACACACACTTGGCCATGAAGTCAGGGAAGAAAGCAATGGATCAGGGAACACGTTGCCTACACGTGTACTACCCACTCCCTGACCTGAATCCCATGTACCATGTAATCTCTGCTTAGTCATCAAAGAAGCCACACTGACAGAAAAAGCCTACTTGTCTTAGACTTCATGTCTATAATACCAGCACCTGGGAGGCTGAGGAAGGAGGCCAGCCACAAGTGCAAAGCCTGTTTGGACTGTCTGAGAAGTCAAACCAAAACGTTACCAGGCTTGGTGGCCCACCTATGATCCTGAAGTAAGAGGGTCACTTTTAATTGAGTATCATCCTGGTCAATGTGTCAAGGAGTTCCAAGACTCCATAGAAATACCCTATTCAAAAAACAAACTCCAATAATTCAAGCCAGGTGTGACATTGCACTGAGTCAGGAAACTGCACTGAGGCCATAAATTCCAGAAACCATATTTTAAAACTGAAGTGTGGAGATGGTTATGTGGGTAAAGTCCTTGCCAGGCAAATGTGAAGACCGGAGAAATGTGGAGTTTGGAGCTCCAGTACCTACATAAATAATGGATGGGTCTCGTTCCCCACCTATAATTCCAACCCTTGGGAGGCAGAGGCAGGATCTCCAGAGCAAGCTGACAAGATAGCTTAGTCCAATCCACCTGCCACGCTAGGTTCAAGTGAACTTGGCACAAAGCTGGGAGAGGTGTCACACACCTTTAACCCCAGTGTTAAAGACACAAGAGGCGGGCAGATCTGTGCTGAGTTCAGTGCCAGCCAAGACTGCATAGTGAGACTGTGTTAACACTCAACATTAACTTCTGGTCTCCACATTGCACATGCACACAAAAGTGAACCTATATATACATACATGAACATCACAAAAAAGATTGAGCAGAGCCTTTAATCCCAGCACTTGGGAGGCAGAGGCAGGTGGATTTCTGAGTTCGAGGCCAGCCTGGTCTACAAAGTGAGTTCCAGGACAGCTAGGGCTAC
>NC_034598.1:48798853-48803659 GCF_900095145.1 Mus pahari | reverse complement strand
AAAAAAAAAAAAAAAAAAAAAAAAAAGACCGAGCATATTCGGCAGTGGAGATACCGTATTATTTTGCAGTGGACTCGGCACGGATGTGTCCACTCAGAGCCCAGCATGCTCTGCGGCACGGATGTGTCCACTCAGAACCCAGCATGCTCTGCGGCACGGATGTGTCCACTCAGAGCCCAGCATGCTCTGCGGCACGGATGTGTCCACTCAGAGCCCAGCATGCTCTGCGGCGGCCTGTGATCTGAGATGCCAGAGTAGAGGGGTTCATCTTGTTATCACTTGGTCCTCCTTTTCCCATCTGTTTTCTCATTTCTTTTCTCTCCCGACTACACTTAGAAATTAGACCCAGAGAGCCACATAAATAAATCTTTATTGAAAAAATACATAATTCCTCATAAATAGAATAAATAGCAATCATTAAACTGTTACAAGGATAAATAATATCAAAATTTCCCTTCCCGCTTAATAAATATGCAGCTTTGTCACAGGTCATATTGGTAGTATTTGTCAGTTTGTATTGGTAGTTCAGTTCTGTTAGTTCTTAGTGACTAGATTCTGTTAGAACTGAGGGACGGAGCAGGCAATTACAGAGCTTCTGTCTGGAGTACTGTGTGTCTGCACATTTCCCTGAGTCACCCAGGAAAGTATAACGTTCCCTTTTTCTTGTTTTTCTTATAGATACTGGCCAAAGCCTGGGCTCACTTTTTCTGATGCTCTGGGTTTTCTCACAGTTTCTCCATGCCACCGCCCCCTCCACCTCCAGCCACTCAGCTGCTCGACAGCTTCCAAGGCCAAGGGCTGGACCTTATTCCTCTTCTCCATCTCCTTTCTCTAGTGAGCTGCCTGCTCTGGGGTTTGTTGCTTTTCTCTTTAATAATGGTGTCCTTGCCCTTCACACAAAACAAACAAAACAAGAACAGCACACGTCCTAATGGGTTAATTAGCTGGTAGATGTCTGGGCTGATGGATTAGTCTTATCATGGTAGCCATGGGAACCTGGGCACCATCCTTAAGCTGTTGGCACTAAGGGTTCAGTCAGAGTTGCTGCTCCGTGGGCAAAGACCCGGGCGGCTATGGCCAAAAAGGCCTGGAGGCTTCGGAGGATCTTGGAACGGAGAAGGGGGCGCTGCCACTGCTGACTGGGACTCAGGCTGGGCATCTGTTGGGTCTCCCGGGGGTGATCCTCTGGCTGAAAGACACAAGATGCAGTCAGAAAGGACTCCAGATACTAAGCTCCCAGCTTCCTTTTCAGACACTGGCTAGCCCTAGGGATTCTTCCAGACCCCCAGTTCATACCTGGAGGAGTTGGCTGAGGCCCAGTAGGGAGGTGTGAAGTTGTTCCACGGGGCTATCAGGGAGTAGAGCAGGCTCCCCTTTGAAGATGTCTGAGTCCAACAGGTGCTTATAAAAAGCCAGACCGTGGTGGATCCTTTGCAAGCAGAGCTGGGAAAGAAGAAAGCAATCAATACAGGTAGACCCTCTTTCCTAGTGCCGCCTTCCCTTCTTCCTCTGTTTTTCCTTCTTCTTTCTTTAGACACCATTCCACTACCTTAGGCTTCGGCCTCAAGCTTACCACCCACAGCTCAGGCTGGCTTCAAGCCAGCTGTGGCTCCTCATCATCTCAGGAAAAGCTAAATGGCCATGGACATCCAACTTCCTTTCACCTCCCTTTCCTCGATACACCAACATCGGCTTAGTGATACCTGGCTGTTGTCCTTGAGTCCTTCTGGGTCACAACCGTCTCCACACTGGATACGGGGCACATTGTTTTTAGTCTCTTCCTCCTCCTCTTCTCTTAGTAGATCCTGTAATGGAGGGAGTGGGAACGGTGAGATGACCGCTTTGCATTCCACTCAACTGCTGGCCCACAACTCTTCCAGAAGCCCCAGTCTTCTGTCCTCTCTCATTCCACAATGACTTTCAACCCTCCAGACCCACCCAGGGCCACAGCTTACATTAAACCTACACATTTGGAGGACTTGGGAAGGTCCTCCTTTTCTGTGCGGTTCCAGGATCTGACACTTACCACATGTCCTGCTGGTGCATGTGCGTTCCAGGCTAGTGTGCAGAGACTCTGAGAGAGCTGTTGGCACTGAGCCCAGTCAGGACCGCTACTCCTAGGCACAGCCAGGCCCTGAGTGACCCAGGGCAACAGCCATAGCAGTATTACCACTCTGCAATCCAGCATCTTGTTCCCTGCTTCTCCGATCCGGCTGGCTCTGTGATCTGCACCAGGCCTGTGGACCCTCTATCCACCTCCTTCCTCTCTGAGTCTAACACTGTAGTCCGACTTCTAAGCTGCTTCCTGATTTCTTCCTTTTGTCTCCCAGTCTCTTTTTAAGGTCCCTGCACTGTAAGGCCCGCCCTTCACATTAGCAGGTGACTCAGAGCAGGTGGGATTCCCCTCCCTACATCATCTCCCTCTTTGGAGAGCCCAGGTATGCCACCTCGGTTCCAGGGGAAATGAGTGGTGAGGTTGTTGTGGCTAGAGGCCTAGGTCGGGACACATGTGTCATGCTCTCCAGGAACACAGAAGGCTGCAGAAGGGGCAGGGAAGTAATGGACATTTAAATGAATATTTCCAGTTCCTTCCTGTGTAATCTGTCTGATATTGTTTTTTGCCTCTCAAGGCTTTATTCTTACCCAACCCCAGTCCGATTTCCTCACTTCCTCTTGCCCTAGGGAAAACCAAAACAGCACTCATTCATCTCCAAATCCCATGGTGACCTCAGATTCGAAGTCTGGTTCCCGTGTGATGCCTTCCATGTAAGACCAAGGCATTTCCTTCTTTCCATGTTCTTTTCACCAGGCGGCCCTGGTTTTGAAGGTGACAGTAGCCACCTTCTGAGATCAACTTCTGTGATCTGAGAAGCCTCATAGGGGCAGTAAGAAATAGTAAGTAAGGGCATTTCCCGGGTGAGAATGCTGGCTAAGAACCTCTTTGTTTCTCAGCCCGCTTAGCCTACCGTTGCCATCGGTTCTGCGAGATTTAGGTAATGATTTTTCAGGGAGTCGGGGACTGGCAGTCTGCCCCCTGCTCCCACCCCATAGCTAGAAAGCATAGACAGAAGTTCTGGGTGGTTGAAAGTACAGCGATGATGACCCATGCTGGCCTTTCAGCCGGTTGCATCCACGGGTAAAACCCACGGATGGCTGATTGATTTCATCACCCTCCATGATGTAACACCCAGGGGAGCGTGAGAGTGGGGTTGGACGTGGGAAGAGAGGGTGGTCTGAAGCTGGGACTCCCCCAGCCCCAGTGTAGGGTCCCCACACCATCTGGATGTCAGAGTGAGGCCATAGATGACCACACAGCAGACTCTCAAAAGTTATCTTTTCCTCCGAGAGGCAAGTTCTCAGTGGGGGTCCCCTTTTACTTAGGACTCTTGTTTGGTTTTGGAGACAGGGTTTCCCTGTGTATCCCTGGCTGTCCTGGAACTCATGTCTCAAAAATATCAGACAGATTACACAGGAAGGAACTAGAGGTGATATGAAGATGTAGACCATGCTGGTCTCCAATTCAGAGATCCCCCTGCCTCTGCCTCCTGTGTGTTGGGATTAAAGCTGTGTACCACCTCTACCTGAAGACTTTTTTTTTTTAATTATAAAATTCTTTATGGATCTGCATTTCATCTTTGCACAGGGGCCGTGCTAATCTTTTCTGTATCCTTCCAATTGTAGTAAGGTGCCGATGAAGCAAATACCCTTTAGTACTATTTTAAACTGCCCCAATGAAGATTCTGGTTTAAATACTATTATTAGGATTCTGTGATGACTCCGCCTCCCTTCCGATGAAACATTTCCAGCATCTGAGAATTAGCTTGATTTGGGGGAGAAATGATTTGTCTACCTAGAACAGAATAAGGGAATTGGGAGGAGGATGCATACGGGTCCCCTCGTTATTTTGTGCATCTGGTCACCGTCCTGAGAGCCCTCACAGGTAGGAGATAAGAGGTGAGGAAACGGAGGTGAGGCCGGAAGAGATTGACGGAGTGAGCTGGAGGCACAAGAGCTCAGCTGTTTCACTTCCTGGTGCTTTAGCAGTTGAGTAGGAAGCAGGGTTGGTGTGGCGACTCCAAAGTGGCTGTCTTGCAGCTGGAACCACTTCCAAGGCTGCAGCTGACCTAGAACTTCAAGAAGCCCTTGACGTCAGCGGCAGCCCTCAACCGTTATGCAAATCACATTCGGAAGACACTCCCAGACAGGTCTTTCCAGACGAATGCCCAGACTCCAAATCCAATTGAAGTTTCCCCTGGTGGTTAATGACTATAGCTAATAATGATGGCTAATTCGTATCTAACTCTCACTTTATGACAAGTACCTGATCTAAGCACTTTACAAGCATTAACCTAAGTCTCAGTAAATTCTACGCCGTGCATATTATATCATGGATTTACTGGGGAGACTGAGGTGCAAAGAGAAGTCATTTAACAAAGACCAGATAGCTGGGAAATGGCTAGCTGTAGTGCCGAACACAAAATTCTACTTTTAAAAATTGTTTAAAATTATTATGTGTGTGCAGGTGCATGTGTGCCTCGGGATGCCTGTGCACATCAGAGGACAGCTCTGTCCAGACAGCCCTCTCTTTGCACCTTTGTGTAGGTTCCAGGAATTGACCCCAGGTTGCTATGCTTACAACCTGGCTTTGTATTCCACACATGCTAGGCAAGTGTTCTACCAGCCATTGAATCCCCAGGGATAAAAGCATAAGCATTACTGAACCTAGTTTATCTTTACACTTTGAGTCTTCTTTTTTAAAAAAAATTTTTAAAGATATACTTGTTTATTTTATGTATAAGTACACTG
>NC_034598.1:48788423-48798623 GCF_900095145.1 Mus pahari | reverse complement strand
TGAGCCACCATGTGGTTGCTGGGATTTGAACTCAGGACCTTCAGAAGAGCAGTCGGGTGCTCTTACCCACTGAGCCATCTCACCAGCCCTATTCTGAGTCTTCTAACTCAGCTTTAGTAACAAGGGTTACAGACCTGCATAGGCTCAACCCATAGTCTTCAGTTTAGTTTCTTGTTTGTTTCTGAGACAGTTTCTTGTAGCCCAGACTGGCTTCAGATTTCTCTGTGCTGAGAATGACCTTGAGCTCCTGATCCTCCTGCCTCCACGTCCCACACACTGGGGTTACAGGTGTGCTTAACTCCGTTTAAAATTACTGTGTCATTATATTGGATCCCGTGAGGAAACTCAAGTGGAAGTAGATTTTGATTCATAAAGTAGTTTATTGAGTGAGGTGTGGTGGCACCCTTCTGCATACCCAGTTAATAAGAAGGGGGGATTACAAGTTCAAGTCTAGTTTGGACTCCTTGCTGAGAATTCAGCTCAACAAACCAAAAAGTAACTGATTTACTCCAAGTATCTCAAGCTCCTTAACTCCCGCGGTCTGTGAGATCTCTTTCAATTATGAGCCTTTAATATGGAGATTTCTGTGTAGGCACTGTTTGGGTCTCTTAGCACCTAAGTCCTTGTATGAAAAATTTAAATCTAAGGACCTGTGAAGCCAGAGATCTTTTGAGTTAGGTGCTCTCTACGTTGATGTAAGATTTCTTGGTGTGTGGAATACCCAAGTGCCTATGTCCCCTCACTCACCCCATTACTATTTTGTTTTGTTTTTTAGATAGAGTTTCAGGTAGTCTAGGCTGGCCTGGAATTTACCATGCTGCAGGGCATCCATAGTTGAAGTCCTGATCCATCTGCTTCAAGGTTCTTTCTTGAAGTTCTACTTGCTTGCCTTTATTGAGAGAGAGAGAGAGAGAGAGAGAGAGAGAGAGAGAGAGAGAGAGAAAATAGAAAATTACATTTATTTATGTATGTGTGCCTCAGTATGGATGTGAAGACAACCACGTGAGTCCCAGGGATGGAACTCAGACCCTGACAGTTGGTAGCAATACACATACCTGCTGTGCCTTCTTGAAAGCCTCTTTCACCTTTTTGAAAAGAAATACATTTTTATTTGGATGGGGGAGCGTGTTTTGAGACAGGGTCTCACTCTCTAGCTGTGGTTGGCCTAGAATTCACTACATATCATAGAACAGGCTATCCTCAAATTCACAGAAATCCATTCTGCCTCCTGAGTGGTGGGGTTACCATCCCACTTAGCCTGGTTTTTGTTTGTTTGAAACAGGATCTCATGTAACCTGGGAATTGCTATATAGAAGATGCTAACCTTGAACACTAATCCTCCTGCCTATACCTCAGGATTACTGCCATTACAAATATACCTCCACTATGCCTGGCCCAAGAAATGCTTTAAACGTTTTATTATTGATGAGAACTCTCTTCCACAGGCACCTGTTGAAAGGGATATTGACCCTGTAGCCATAGCAAGCCTGGTCCTTACTATCTATGTAGCCTAGGCTGGCCTGGAATTTGTAAGGGACTCCTGTCTCTGCTTTAATAATGCAGGTATTGTAGGTATGGAGCATTAGCGATACAGGGCCTTTAAAAACAGAAATGACAGCTGAGTTTGGGCAACCTAAGACATCTCACAGCCTGGACCAATTCCAAAGCAGTTTAGTACACAGCCAGTACCCCAGAATCTGTTAGACACGGTGACATAGTCTCATAGAAGAGGGAGAGTCGTATGATCTCTGAGTTGGAGATTAATCAAGAACCCCTCAGAATCACTGACAGCTACAGCTCAGTTGACTCTCCCTCTGAGGGTCAATGTCCAGCTCCACGGTCTAGGGGAATTTTGACAGTCTAGGAGACTTGTGTCTTGGGAAAATTAGGGGACCTCTGGGGACGATACAAACATGGATGGGAATTTCAGATGGATGCTTCTAGAAATAGAGAAAAGGTGGTCACTTGGGCCACACTAGAAGTCAGCCTCCCGCTTCCTTTTTCTTCCCCACATCTAGAAGTCATAGGAAATGCCAATGAGTTTCGGGGGCACAGGGTCAGAGGTATTGGAATGGTTCACAGGCACAGCAAGATGAAGGTCTATACGCCGGGAATGATGAAGGCCACACTGGGAATACCCACCCGGCGAGTCCCAGTGCTTAGCCTCTGGCGCCCCTTAGTCTAGTTCCTATTCATGGAGCGTAAAAGCTCGGCTTCCAAGTCTAAAGTTAATTTTGCTTAACAAAGACTAAGAGCGAAGGGATTACTTTTCGTAACCCCAAATAGATCCGCGCCTGACTCAGTTTGTCCCCGGTGGCATTCCGTAACCTTGTTTTGGCGGAGCTTACGTCACACGCCTTCTCCGGAGCTGCCCGTACCTGGCTCTTTCTGATTGGCTGAGATGAGCCCGTGGCCCCCGCTGATTGGAAGCGATGGCTGCCAATCCGCCGTCCGTCATGCTTGGGTTAGGTTGAGCTAGAGGCGGGGGAGTAGTAGGGAAACTGGAATTTCCCGCGGAGCTGACGGCGCTTTCTCTACCCCCTACTCGTTTGAATTCCACGCGCTCCAAAATATCCGCCATGGAGAAATCTTGGTAATGACCCATTCCCCGTAAGCATCCCAGGAACACGTCTTGACCTTTGCCCTAATCCTTCCCCTCCCGTCCCCTGCGCTGGGGGAGAATTCTGGGTAACCAGTTTCTCTGGTTCGCTCAAAGAATTCTGGGTAGCTATCCGTTTCCATTACTTCCCCCTTACCCCCGCCCCGTCTGTGGGTAACTGGCCGTTCTTGTTACCCACCCCCTGGAGAATGCTGGGTAACCACTGTAAAGGATTCTGGGAAACTGACTTGTCTTGCCCCCTTCACCGCCCAGCCCCTTTGTCTCATGTTCAATTCTAAGAAACAAGCATCTCAGAGCTCTCTACCGAACTCCAGCCCCTGTCATACCCGCCGCCTTCACCTTGTGGTTCAGGAGAAAGGGAAGTCAAGAATTAGATCATTTGGTGGGGTGGCAGGGAACTTAGGAAGTTTAGAGGTGCAGAGTAAGGGACACTGTCGTGCCACTCACTGTACAGCATTGCCCTTGTCCCCTTCCTGCATGCTTCCGTCTTTGCCGGGCAGTCTGATCCCCTCTGCCTACCTCATTGTCCTGTCCACACAGAAGATACTGCCAGGACCTAGGCCTATCCCTGACTGAGCTGCCTCTTTCCCTTGCAGGCCAGGATGTCCATTCTAGGTTCACTGGTGCTGTCCTGCTGAAGGCTGGGTCACTTGTCTGTAGGAACCGTGGCAAGGGAGGGTGTGACTCAGGTCTGACCAGCGGCCACTATCGTCATGAACTTTGAGGGTCTGGATCCTGGACTGGCCGAATTTTCCCCAGCTATGCATTCTACCCTGGACCCAGTCCTGGATGCCCACCTGAATCCAAGTTTGCTACAGAATGTCGAGCTAGACCCAGAGGGAGTGGCCTTGGAGGCTCTTCCTGTCCAGGAGTCAGTGCACATAATGGAAGGTGTCTACTCTGAGTTGCACAGCGTGGTGGCTGAAGTGGGAGTGCCTGTGTCTGTCTCCCACTTTGATTTACATGAGGAGATGCTGTGGGTGGGGAGCCATGGGGTAAGAACTATACCCCTTTCTGAAGGCTGAAAGGGTGTATTAGAAATCTTTATCTGGTCTTTGCCCAAGGACAGCTCTTTACAGACAGTCAAAACTGATGAGTTGAACTGATGAGAGTTAGCTGGGTCTCTCAAAACCAAGAAGGGAATGGAGAGATTAACTACGTATTTCGTCTCATAAGGCATTCCATCTGCCAGTTCTCATATCACTACTGTGTTTTTGCGACAACATCTCTCTCTAGAGTCCAGGCTGACCTAGAACTCACAGCAGTCCTCCTGCTTTTGCCTCCGAAGTGCCAAGTTTACTTGTTTATTGTTTTTTAAGACAGGGTCTCTTCTATCCCAATCTGGCCTTGAACTTTATGTATAGCCAAGGATGGTCTTGAATTTCTGATCCTCCTGCCTCTGTCTCCTGAGCACTGGGAATATAGACACCAAAACCATAATCAGTGTCTGTCGCTGGGATAAGCCCCGGGGCTTTGTGCACAGCAGGCACGCACTGAACTCACCCCTACAGGTCAAATCCTGGTTTTGTTTTAAGATAGGGTTTTGCTGTGTAACCCAGGCTGGCCTCAGATTTACAATCCTAACGTCATCTCCAGAGTGCTGAGTTTATAGGCGTATCACCAATTAAGCTCAGCCCATGTTTTGATTAACTGTATCCATCCCTTAGTTTATAGCCATTCATACTCGATCTTTAATATTTTACCCGGTCTGAAACAGTTTCAGTAGGTAGCGCCTTCTGATCTGGGACTTACTATGCAGCCTGGGGTGGCTTTGAACTAGGGGTAGCCTTAACCTCAAAGTGCTAGTGTTTCAGGAATGCACCACACCTGGTGAATGTTGCAGAATGTTTAATGAATGTTTTTGGATACCTTTTGGAATTATTTTGTCTTCTCTTTCTGATTGTTAGTCTTAGCAGTTATCAGTGTTAATTTTCAAGTGTGTAGTAATATATGCTATGAGGCCAAATAGTTTCTGTAAGACCTTGGTTTACTTATTTACAATTTCATGGGGGTATGAATTGTTTTTCCATTAGGAGAAATGAACTTTTTTACCGATGTATTCAGTTCAGTAAGTCAGGCTTGTCTACTGCTGTGTTCTGCACAGGGAACAGAACTAAATGCAGAATAGCCCATAGAATAGGCATGGTTGTTCACACCCTATAACCCTGACTTGGATGCTGAGGCAGGAGGATGGCAAGTTCCAGCCCAGCATGGATTACCGTAGTAAGACCATGTTTCAAAAACCAACTGCCACCACCAAAACAGAGGTCTCCCTGCCTTTACTTCCTCAATGCTGGAATCTGAGGCATGTAGCTTTGCATTTAAAAAAAAAAAAGAATGGATTTCGTGGTGGAAGCTGAAAGGTGGGCACTTATTCATTCAACCTTTTTCCTTGTCAACAGAGTGAAGGGCACACAAAATTGTGGGGGTGTGAATCAGTGATAAGAACTTGCCTGGAATACAAGAGGCCCTGGGATCCAACCTTAGTACCTTCCCACAGGCCCTGGGATCCAGTCTTAGTACATTCCCACAGGCCCTAGGATCCAGCCTTAGTACCTTCCCACAGGCCCTGGGATCCAGCCTTAGTACCCTCTTCCCACCAGGCCTTGGGACGGCACGGGAGAGTTTGACTTTTCCAGTGCTTGAGACTTAGGGCTGTGACCTTACACGTGCAAGGTGGGTATTTTACCGCTGGGCTGTCTCCCCGACTTTGGAAACTAGTAAGCCAGCTGCTGGATACCAGAACTTGATTGTAAGGCTTAGGTTTGGAATGAGTAGTTAAAAAACAGAACACAACAATGCATGTCCAAGGCTGGGTATGGTAGTCTATACCTTTAATCCCAGCACTGGGAAGGCAGAGGCAGGTGGATTTCTGTGAGTTTGAGGCCAGCCTGGTCTGCAAAGTGGGTTCCAGGACAGCTAGGGCTGTCTCAAAAATAAATAATTTTAAAAAAAGAAAGGGGATTCAAGGTGTACACATACCTGCAATATCAATGCGTGAGAAACCAAGGCAGATTGTGTAAGGCCCAGGGCAGCCAGTACTATGCAGCAAGAACCTATCTCAAAATAAAGTTAAAAAGGCTGGGGACCGATCTTAGCTGAGTCTTGCCTAGCATATGTGAGCCCTTAGGTTTGATTCTTAGTACTGAATAAAACAAAAGGAAAACTCAAGTACAAATGTAATTAAAGCAAAACCTTTTGAGAACAAATGAGGTTATAAGGGAAGAGGTACATGTCTCGAGGGATCCAAAGAAGGGAAGCAGTGGGTAGTGACAGATTTCATCATACTGGGAAGGTAGAGGCAGGATAGCCATGGCTGCATAGTATGACCCTCTCAAACAAATGAGCAAAGAAGGCAGTGAGGAGTCAGAAGTCCAGAGTGAGTGATGTGCCAAGCAGGGGCGGTGTCTCAGTCTTGGTGTTCTGGCCTATAACTGTTGACTCCGTATGGATTGCTCACTTGCTGTAGAGATTAAGATTTAAGCAAACGAAGACTCCAGAGGCAGATGCAGGAGGGTCTCTGAGTTTAATGCCAACCTGGTCTTTATAGCAAATTCCAGAACAGCCAGGGATACATAAATGTTGCCTCAAAAAGCAACAACAAAAAAAGATTTAACCATGCATCAAGGTCTGATATCAGCACGTAGGGGGCTGAGGCAGGAGGATTGTGCAGCTTCGAGGTAGTCCTGGTGTACACAGCATTTGCCAGACTACCCTGGACTGTAGGAGACTTGAAAAATAAATAAATAAATAAGACAACCAAAAAACAACACCCTAAAACTTGGCCATGGAATGAGTGGCCCGTGGAGGATCGGCTTTTGTCCCTGGCCTTCTGAAGAAACAAATCTCTAACTGAAGCATTACCTATCATAGAATAAAATGAGGGTTTCTATAAGTATTCTGTGCTGGGTGAACAAAATAACTTGAGGCTGGAGGAATGGCTCGGGTTGGATAAGATTACCTGTTGTCTTCCAGAGGATCCGGGTTAGAGTCTCAGCACCCATGTAGCAGTTCACAGTTGCCTGTAACTCCAGCTCCAGGGGATCTAGTACCCTCTTCCAGCCTCTCTGGTATACACACACACACACACACACACACACAGATAAAAAAAAATAACATTAAGAAAAGTAATTACTTATATAAACCATTTTATTCTCACTATGACCATAATGATAGGTAATGCTTCAGTTAATTAATAATTAAAAATTAATTAAAAATAATGATTTGCATGAAAGTAAGGTAGAGTAATCATGGCTTAATCACTAAGATTGACTGGTCCCTAGCCTTATGCCTCTTGTCTAGGCAGAAAGGCAGTCTGAGGCGTGCTCCATCCTTAGCAAGTACCTGCCATGCCCCTGCCTCACCCAGGTCTGTGTCTCCACCCTCCCCAGGGCCACGCCACCTCCTTCTTCGGTCCAGCTCTGGAGCGCTACTCATCCTTTCAAGTCAGCGGCGGTGATGACATCCGGCAAATCCAGAGCCTGGAGAACGGCATCCTCTTCCTCACCAAGAACAACCTCAAGTTCATGGCCCGAGGGGGGCTCATTATGTTTGACTATTTGTAAGTGGCCTTTCCGTTCAGCTGGGAAGGGGAAAATGACGGGAAGGCTGTAGCAGCTGGTGAGCCCCTGGCCTGTCGGCTCTTCTCACACAGGCTGGATGAGAGCGAGGACATGCACAGCCTCCTCCTGACAGACAGCAGCACTCTGCTTGTTGGCGGGCTGCAGAGCCACATACTAGAGATTGATCTGAACACTGTCCAGGAGACTCAAAAGGTATGCCCACATGGGACCTGAAGTCATGGGGGGCTGTGCTTGGGCTGTAGTGTGTTGAGATGTGAATGTGGCTTCTCTGTCTCTCAGTCATGGGAAATCATCTCATTGGCTTCTCTCTCCAGTATGCAGTCGAGACACCCGGAGTCACCATCATGAGACAGACAAATCGCTTCTTCTTCTGTGGCCACACATCTGGCAAGGTAACCAGACTCCACGTCTGTCCTGTGTCCTGTCTCAGTAGAAACTGGGGTCTGCTTTCCCTGCGGATGAGAGACGAGGGCTGTGAGGAGCTAAACCATGCCCTGCCTTCTGTGCTGAGATTATCTTGAGATGATCTGAGATGATCTCTGTGCTGAGATGATCTTGGGTCCTGGTATTTTCTACAGCTAGGTACCTTGGAGGCAGGAGGAGAAAGGGTTCTTTGGGTCGTCCCTTTTAGCTCTTGGCTTCTCTCTCCCTTTCTTTGCTCTGACAGGATACTAGAACCTTAGTCTTCTTGTCAGGGCTCTCTCAGGGTTAAGGAGGTGGCAGATAACAGGTCTTTTCTTCTTCAGGTTTCTCTGCGAGACCTCCGTAGTTTTAAAGTGGAGCATGAATTTGATGCCTTCTCAGGGAGTCTGTCAGATTTTGATGTTCATGGCAACCTGCTGGCTGCCTGCGGCTTCTCCAGTCGCCTAACTGGTCTGGCCTGTGACCGTTTCCTCAAAGTGTATGACCTGCGCATGATGCGTGCCATCACGCCCCTTCAAGTGCACGTGGATCCGGCCTTCTTACGATTCATACCCACATACACTTCCCGCCTTGCTATCATCTCCCAGTCAGGTATGATGGGCGCAGTACTGGGTATAACAGGTGCAGCACTGGGTATAACAGGTGCAGCACTGGGTAGGACAGGTGCAGCACTGAGTAGGACAGGTGCAGCACTGAGTAGGACAGGCCCATGAGCAGAGACCCAGCTCAGCAAGAGTAACCCCATCTACCTTTCTGTTGGAGAAGGAAATAACCATTCACCAGACTACCATGGTTTCACCTAGGTTTGCTTAGAATGGGCCTAAGGAGCACAGAAGACAGTAAAGATCCCAGGCCTGTGATCCCAGCTACTTGAGAGGTTGAAACAGGAAAACGGTCAACTCAAGTCCTGGCTGGGCACCATAGTGATGCCTTGACTTAAGAAAGAAAAACAGTACAAGCCAGGGCTGCAGCCAGATGACAGAGTGACTGCTCATAAGGTGCCAGGCTCAGTCTCCTGTACAACAAAAGTAAATAAAAACAAAAAAGCATGGAGACTGAGAAAATGGCTCAGTATTCAGAGGATTTTGTAGAGAGCCGGAGTGCAGTTGCCATCACCTGCAGTGGGAGGTGTCAGTGGATCTCATACGCTCTTCTGGACTCTGCAAGCACCTACACTGGTGTGTATATCCCAACACAGAGCACACATGCAAGCCTTAGCTTGGTGTGGTAGCAGCACACAAGAGGGTGCATGTGGGCCTCTCAGTTCGAGGCCAACTTGATCCACAGAGTTCAGGACAGCCTGATCTACACAAAGAGACCCTGTCTTAAGGGGACTAAGTGGAATGACTGGAGACGCGCCTTTGCTGGGAGTTGCTCATTTGGTTCATGTGTCTCCTGACATTAGAAGAGGATAAAAGGGTTTTTCCCTTTCCCTTTCCAGGGCTCACTGGTCTGTCCCTTTTTCCCTCCTAGGTCAATGCCAGTTTTGTGAACCCACAGGCCTGGCCAACCCAGCCGACATCTTCCATGTGAACCCCGTGGGACCTTTGCTAATGACGTTTGATGTGTCAGCCAGCAAGCAGGCCCTGGCCTTTGGGGATTCTGAGGGCTGTGTGCATCTCTGGACTGATTCCCCTGAGCCGTCCTTCAACCCTTACTCCCGAGAGACTGAGTTTGCTCTGCCCTGTCTCGTGGACTCCTTGCCTCCTCTGGACTGGAGCCAGGATCTTCTGCCGCTTTCCCTCATTCCTGTCCCACTTACCACTGATGCACTGCTCTCCGACTGGCCTGCTGCCAACTCTGCTCCTGCTCCCAGGTTGTACCTCACTGCTGGGTGGAGGGGTCTTGGGGGGGAGATGGAAGCTTTTGCTAGCCTGGCTCCCATTCCACTGCTATAATTATTTTTGTACCTTAAATGCTTCTTCTGATTCTGAACCCATGGGTTGGGAAGTGCATGGGTGGCTGCCATGGCCCTCAAGCCTAGAACTACACTGGATTATAGGCGAGCACCACCTGTGGATGCAGAAATTCTTCGAACCATGAAGAAAGTGGGCTTCATTGGCTATGCTCCCAACCCTCGAACCAGGCTGCGCAACCAGGTGTGTTCAGAGGCGGGCCTACTGTGTTTTCCTATCTCTTACTAGTGTTTGTTTTGTTTTTAAACTTTAAAGGTTTGGGATGTGTGTGCAGAATTCAAGAAGCTATGCTTGTTATGTCTAATCCATAGAGGATACGGTTTTATTCGTTGGGATGGTTATTTGATTGAAGAAAGGACAGTACCCCATCAGAAATTTTATATATATCTTGTTGTTAAATAGCAAACGAATGTTAGGAGCTTTCCAAAGAGAAGCTGTAGGCTAGAGCAGTTAAGACCAGTGTGACGAAATAGGTGGACAGGGGACCACGAATGTGTAGTTACGGAGGAGGAAGATGCCGAAAATAAAAACTGTTAGAGAAGCCGGGCGTGGTGGCGCACGCTTTTAATCCCAGCACTTGGGAGGCAGAGGCAGGCAGATTTCTGAGTTCAAGGCCAGCCTGGTCTACAAAGTGAGTTCCAGGACAGCCAGGGCTATA
>NC_034598.1:48773909-48788418 GCF_900095145.1 Mus pahari | reverse complement strand
AAAAAAAAAAAAAAAAAAAAACCCAAAAAACTGTTAGAGAAGGTCTCAGGGAATAAGTGGTGACATTGTAACATTACAACACTTTACGCCTGTCTTATTAGTGTGTGAGTGCAAGAGTATATGAGAGTGTATATATGTGTGTTAGAGAGTGTATGTGTGTGTTTGCAAGTGTGTGAGTGTGAGTGTATGTGTGTGTGAGTGTGAATATATGAGAGTGTGTGTGTGTGAGTGTATGTGTATGTGAACCTGTGTGAGAGTGAATGTGAGATTGTATGTGTAAGTGAGTTAGCGTGTGAGTGTGAGCGTGTGTGTGAGCGTAGGCGTGCATGCATCACAAGCGCATGCAGAAGTCAGAGGGTGACTCTTACTAATTGCTTCTCCATCCATCTTGAGATCTAGGAATTGAACTTGGGTCTGAACTCTGTCCCAATTTTATACTTGTTTACAGTGTGAGCTGTGTTGCTTTCCTAAGGTAAACCAAAGGCATATTTCTCAGTGTTCTTTCTTTCTTCGTTGGCAGCATTTTGATGAAAGACCTTTTATATGTTTGTAATAGATAAAGTAGATGGAAGGGTTGATTTTGTTTTTAATTAATTTATTTTATGTATATGAGTACACCACTGCTCTCTTCAGACATCCCAGAAGAGGGCATCAGATCCCATTACAGATGGTTGTGAGCCATCATGTGGTTGCTGGGAATTGAACTCAGGACCTTTGGAAGAGCAGTCAGTGCTCTTAACCACTGAGTCATCTCTCCAGCCTGGGTTGTTTTTTTGTTTGTTTGTTTGTTTGTTTCCGAGACAGGGTTTCTCTGTATAGCCCTAGCTGTCCTGGAACTCACTTTGTAGACCAGGCTGGCCTCAAACTCAGAAATCCACCTGCATCTGCCTCCCGAGTGCTGGGATTAAAGGTTCATGCCACCACGCCCGGCTCTGATGTTTTTTTTTTTTTTTTTTTTGAAATCATAAATCATATACAAATTAAACTTAGTTGCTTTTCATTAACCAGTGTGAATATATTTCTGTAAGCACAGTTTTGTTGAAATAAAGACTTAAACATAAGAAAAATAAAAGAATAAAGTAGGCACTGGGTGGCGTGGAATAGACCAGCAACCCTAGCCCTGGGTGGCTGGACAGTTCGAGGACTTTCTGGGTATATACCTAATTTAAGGCCAGCCTTGGTTATAGGAGACCCTGTCTCAAAAAATAAAAATACAAATACAAATAAAAATAAATAAAAACAGAGTCAGGTGTGATGGCACAGGCCTTTAATTCCAGTACTTAAATAAGGCAAAGGCAGAAGTTCAAGACTACCCTGGTCTACATACTGAATTCCAGGCCAACCAGGGCTATGTAGTGAGACTGTGTCTCAGAACAAAACAAAATTAGAAACATCAGAAAGGAAAATGAAGGGGAAGCCAAAGATATTAAACAATCCAATGGAGTTTCTCTTTTTCAAAACCCCTAGATTCCCTATCGACTAAAGGAGTCAGACCATGAATTTGACAACTTCAGCCAAGTCACGGAGTCACCGACAGGGCGAGAAGAGGAGCCTCTCCACACAGTTTCTAAGAAATACCGGAAGGTGCTGGGGACACTGAGCCGGGCAGGGTCTTGTGGGGAAAGGGTGTCTCGTGGCACCCGAGTGCGGTCCATAAAGTCTCCCTCCACGGTCTGTCCTCACTCTGCTCCCACTGTCTGCGCCTCAGGTAACCATCAAATACTCCAAACTAGGACTGGAAGACTTTGACTTCAAACACTACAATAAGACTCTGTTTGCTGGGTTAGAGCCTCACATCCCCAATGCCTACTGTAACTGCATGATCCAGGTAAGGGCTGGCTCATGAGCCTGCATGTGCCTCCTGCTTTCTGTACCCCTCCTCTACTCTCCCTAGGTCTCCCGCTGTACCTTGGCCTCATCTACTGCGTACCCTCCCTCGGACCACTGTCTCCTTTGAGCTCCATTGCTTTACTGGAGTCCCAGAACGCTCCTCCCACCCCCATCTCTCCCCACCCGCTCCCAGTTCCCCGCTCCAGCTCTCCTGCTCCCCTCTCCAGGTGCTCTATTTCTTGGAGCCTGTTCGCTGTCTGATCCAGAACCACCTTTGCCAAAAGGAGTTCTGCCTGGCGTGCGAGCTCGGTTTCCTCTTCCACATGCTAGACCTCTCTCGTGGCGATCCTTGTCAGGTCAGTCCTCTGAGACCTGGGACCCTCAAAATGGCAAGGGACAGAAGGTGGATGGTTGGAAAGGGCACGTTTCCGTCCACATAACCCTCTCCTTCCAGGGCAGTAATTTCCTCCGAGCTTTCCGGACCATTCCTGAGGCCTCGGCACTGGGTCTCATCCTTGCTGACTCGGATGAGGCTTCAGGCAAGGGCAGCCTGGCCAGGCTCATCCAGAGGTGGAACCGCTTCATCCTCACTCAGCTACATCAGGATATGCAGGAGCTGGAAGTGCCCCAGGCTTATCGAGGTGCTGGAGGCAGGTATGGAACTGGACAAGAAGAAAGCCCCCAAAGCCAGCCCCCTGGGACTCAAAGGGTCTTCTAACGCTCGGTGTGTGTGTGTGTGTGTGTGTGTGTGTGTGTGTGTCTGTGTCTGTGTGTGTCTGTGTGTGTCTGTGTGTCTGTGTGTGTGTGTGTTGCCCTCACTTCTCTCAGCAGTTTCTGCTCATCAGGGGACTCCATCATTGGGCAGCTGTTCAGTTGTGAGATGGAGAATTGCAGCCTTTGCCGCTGCGGCAGCGAGACTGTGCGGGCCTCGTCCACCCTACTCTTCACACTCTCCTACCCCGAGGGTAGCATCTGTGGTATACCCTGAACCTGGGTTGGGAGGCTCCATCAGATAACTTGTAACACCACAGAGGGGTTTTGGGGGGCTGTGGGTAGAAGAGAGAGCCTGGAGTGAAGTGTGGAGTTTCTCCTCAGATAAAACCGGGAAGAACTATGACTTTGCTCAGGTGCTGAAGCGAAGTATCTGCTTGGAGCAGAACACACAGGCCTGGTGTGACAACTGTGAGAAGTACCAGCCCACAGTGAGTAAGCTGGGGGGTTGGCTTCCTTGAGGACTCATGCACGGTCTGGCCTGCCCGTGTTAGCACCGCCTTCCGGGGTGTGCGGGGAGTGGGAAGAACGTCACCTTTACAGAGCCTGTCTAGGCTTTATTGTTTCTTCCTGTAGACTCTGCTATTTCTGTTTCCTGCTCTCAGATTCAGACCCGAAACATCCGACATCTGCCAGATATTCTTGTCATTAATTGTGAAGTGAATAGCTCAAAAGAGGCTGATTTCTGGAGACTGCAAGCTGAGGTAGTGACCATGATTGGAAGCAGGACTTCCCACGACTCCTTTGTCTTGATATCCTCCTTTTCTTGGGTATATGAGTATGTTCTTTCCTTTGTGTTCAGGTTGCCTTCAAAATAGCCGTGAAAAAGTTCAGCGGGGAAGTGAAGAGCAAGGAGTTTGCTTTAGCTGATCGGTGGGTGCATCTCAGAGTTGTCAGATGGTGGAGCTACTTGCTGACCCCGCTGTTTACGGGTTCCATATCTTGAGTGCGCATTTCCACTTCTTCTGTCCTAATAGGAAGGAGCTGAGGAGTCCTGAGGGCTTTCTGTGCTCCTCCATCGAGGAGCTGAAGAATGTCTGGCTTCCATTTTCCATCCGCATGAAGATGACCAAGAACAAAGGGCTGGATGTTTGCAACTGGGCTGACGAGCATGAGGTGCAGGCAGTTGAAAAGTGGGAAGAAGAGAGGGACTGAGGGAGTGAAGGCGGGCGGAAGGTGAGGCAGGGCAGGGGATGGAGGACCTTAGAGGATCAAGGAAAGGAATAAAACGTACACTTACCAGTTCTGAGGTAGACTAGAATAATTCAGTTTAGGGTTGGGAAGTCATAGGTGGGCTAAAATGGAGATACCCTACCCTCTGCCCTTTATCCCCGCCCCACATCCCACAACCCATCCTTAAACTTAGCTTAGCAGCCTGGGTGCCCCCTCGCAGTGGGGTCCGGCCAGGGCAGAGGAGGAGCATGGTGTCTATGTATATGACCTGATGGCTACTGTGGTACACATCCTGGACTCACGAACAGGCGGCAGCTTGGTGGCTCACATAAAAGTTGGCGAGACCTACCACCAGCGCAAGGAGGTGAGTGAAATGACACAGGGAAGAGGTAGTTGCAGCGCTGTCCCAGGCTGTCCCCGAGCTCCTGGCCAGGAGACAGCTAGCTCTCATTTTGACTTAGCCTGGCTCTGTACCTGCACAGGGCGTGACTCATCAGCAGTGGTATCTCTTCAATGACTTCCTTATTGAACCTATTGATAAGGTAAGTCAAATGTGTTCTGTTCCCCTTCTTATTATTTTGGGGAGGTTCAGAGTGGGCATTGCTGTGTAACTTAGGTTCATGAATTCACTGTGCAGCCTGGGGTACCCTTGACCTTGTGATCTGTCTGCCTCAGCCTCTAGAGTGCCATGATTGCAGGTGTAATTACAGCCCATTTCCCCTTCATCTGACTGTCTGTTAGTGTTCTTATTCTCGGGCTTCTGTAGAATGCTGGGAAGGGTCATGATGAATCTAGAGAGACTTTGGGAATAAATGGCATCAGAAGACTTAAAAAGGGCTGGAGAGATGGCTCAGTGGTTAAGCGCACCGACCGCTCTTCCGAAGGTCCTGAGTTCAAATCCCAGCAACCACATGGTGGCTCACAACCATCCGTAATGAGATCTGACGCCCTTTTCTGATGCATCTGAAGATAGCTACAGTGTACTTAGATATAATAATAAGTAAATCTTTAGCTATACAGAGAAACCCCGTCTCAATAAACCAAAATAAATAAATAAATAAATCTTTAAAAAAAAAAAAATAGTACCTGGATCCTGACACAAGTATTTTTTCTTCTTTTTAGAGAGTGAGACAGTGTTCAGAATTAAACCCAGAGCCTTAGGCACGACAAGGCAAGCACTCTACCGCTGAGCTACCCCTCTAGCCCCTGTGTTCTGTCTTCTCTAGTATGAAGCCGTGCAGTTTGACATGAATTGGAAAGTACCTGCAATCCTGTATTATGTCAAAAGGAATCTGAATTCCAGATACAATCTGAACAGTAAGTGGCATGGAGTGGCCCAAAGGCTTAGGCAGCCTAAGCTGGTCTCCGGAGAGAGCCGGGGTGGATGTCTTAGTGGCAGGATTCAGGACTGGGGCTGGCGCTAATTCTTCAGGACTGGGGCTGGCGCTGATTCTTCTAGAGATCCTAGAGAAATTCCCGCTGATCAGGTTTTAAGTGGGAAGCTGGCTGGGGAGGTAGCTTACACCTGTGATCCCAGTACTCAAAAGGCTGTGGCAGGAGGATTGCTATGAGTTCATGACCTGGACTACACAGTTCAAGGCCTACCTGGGCTATAGAGTAAGAACCATTTCAAGGGGGCTGGAGAGATGGCTCAGTGGTTAAGAGCACTGACTGCTCTTCTGAAGGTCCTGAGTTCAATTCCCAGCAACCACATGGTGGCTCACAACCATCCGTCATGAGATCTCACTTCCTCTTCTGGTGTGTCTGAAGACAGTTACAGTGTACTTACATATAATAAATAAATCTTAAAAAAAAAAAAAGAACCATTTCAAAGCAACAAAACAAAATTAATTTTGTAGTTGGAAATTCTGAGGGTGGCGTGAAGGACACTAGATAAGAGTGGCTTAGGTTAAGCTTTGATTCTGAACATTCCTATCCTCTTTTGTAGTGGTCTGAATGAGAATGGACACCATAGGATAGCTTTCTTTTCAGACGACACTTATTGTTGCTTATTTATTATTATTATGTGTAGAGACCAAGGGACAACTTTGTAACATCAGCTTTTCCCTCCTACGTGTATGATCAGATTGTCAGGCTAGCGGAGCAAGCTGCCCCGTTCCAGTCATTGCCCTCAAGTGACCATCTCTTCTCAGGGGCATGAGCTCCTTCAGGGGTACCTTTCAACTTGGTACCTTTCAACAATAATTTCTCTGTAGCTTGTTTTTTCTGGATTTTTTAGCTAAGGTCCAAACTGAAAACCTTATTCTGTCTTTCCCACCATTTCTGTCTTTTTCTTGGTCTGTTTCTTTTCTTTTTTTTTTTTTTTGGTTTTTCGAGACAGGGTTTCTCTGTATAGCCCTGGCTGGCTGTCCTGGAACTCACTTTGTAGACCAGGCTGGCCTCGAACTCAGAAATCCACCTGCCTCTGCCTCCCGAATGCTGGGATTAAAGGCGTGCGCCACCACGCCCGGCTCTTGGTCTGTTTCTTGATAATTTTCTAATTTCATCTGTAGTGTTACCAGATACAGTCTCCTTTTCATTTTTTTAAATTACAGTTTAATTTACTCAGTGTGTGTGCATTAGTATGTGTCCACAGAATGTGGACATGAGGAGTTTGTGGGAGTAGGTCCTTTCCTTCGCCCATGTGGATTCTGAGGGTCAACCTCAGGCTGTAGACTTGGCCATCCAGGTACACTCCTTGTCCACAAATGCTTTGTTTATCAGGAGATCACAGTATAGGCAGGGAGCCTCTGAGCAGCCATCCTGGGGTCTTCCCCAGCTTCTCTCTAGCCCCAGTCTTCCCTGTTCCCTTTCCAGTCAAGAACCCCATTGAGGCCAGCGTGCTGCTGGCAGAAGCCTCGCTGGCACGGAAACAACGGAAAACACACACGACCTTTATTCCATTGATGCTGAATGAGATGCCACAGGTTGGAGACCTGGTGGGCCTGGATGCCGAGTTTGTCACTCTTAATGAGGTAACCAGGGCCAAAAGATGGGCCACGGGAACAGAACTCTGAGGATATTAGGAACTGTGTTTCTCTGGTGTCCGCATTAACCCTTGTGACATAGGAAGAAGCAGAGTTACGCAGTGATGGTACCAAGTCCACCATTAAGCCAAGCCAGATGTCAGTAGCAAGGATCACCTGTGTTCGGGGCCAAGGGCCTAATGAGGGCATCCCCTTCATTGATGACTACATCTCTACACAGGAGCAGGTACATTGAGGTCAACCCTGTGCTTACATAGAGTGCTTGAGAACCCTGAGAAGAGTGGCTGGAAGAGACCACACCTTCTCCAGCCCAGAGAGTTGTCTTTTTCTCTACTCCTAGGTAGTAGATTACTTGACTCAGTACTCGGGGATAAAGCCAGGAGACCTTGATGCCAAAATCTCCTCAAAGCACCTCACAACTCTCAAGTCTACCTACTTAAAGCTTCGCTTTCTCATTGATATTGGAGTCAAGTTTGTGGGTCATGGTCTGCAGAAGGACTTCCGGGTCATCAACCTCATGGTTCGGGCAGGGCTTATTTCCGAGTGTGTTTGTTGTTGTTGTTGTCGTCCTTTGTTTCTTGTTTGGGGTTTTTTGTTGTTCTTGTTTTTGTTTTGACACAATGACTCACTAAGTGGCTCTGGCTGCCCTGTAACTAATTATGTTAAGCAGGCTGGGAGGGAGGCTCACCTGCCCCCTCCTGCCTGAGTGTTAGAACTGAAGGCATATGTTACCATGCCTAGCATCCCCCCCCCCCAATATACAGCCTTCTTCCAACCCAACTTGCTCCTACCACCCTCATTCACTCACCATGCTTTAAAAAACAAAATTACGTTTATTTGGTGTATATGCACTCATACACACCTCCTCCTGCAAGTACTGAGTTAGTTGCACGTGTAGAGGTCCAAGGTCAGCTTAAAGGTCAGCTTGTGCATGTTGATTCTCTCCTTCCATCTCATGGGTCCTGGGAACTGAAGTAAGGTTGTCAGGCTTGGTGGCAAATGCCTTCACCTTGTGAGCCACCTTGCTGACCTCAGAGTTGCTCTTCTGGCCAGTTTCTCAGAGCGTATATCTGAATTCAGAGAATGGGAGGGCCTGCATCACCTGTCTCAAGGCTTCTGTTCTTCTGGTCCCTGCCAGGTGCCCAAGGACCAAGTTCTTGACACAGTCTACCTGTTCCACATGCCCCGAAAGCGAATGATTTCCCTTCGATTCCTTGCTTGGTACTTTCTAGGTGAGTTGCTCTACCTTGTGCACCCTATAGTAAGAACTGATTATGAGCAGAAAACATTCAGGGTGGGGAGGGGGTAGATGGCTCAGCAGTGCTTGTTTGTTTCTTGTTTGGGGTTTTGTTTTTGTTTTTGTTTTGACACGGTGTCTCATTAAGTAGCTCTGGCTTCCCTGTAACTAGTTATGTTGAGCACTGACTGCTCTTCCAGAGGTCCTGAGTTCAAATCCCAGCAACTACATGGNGGCTCACAACCATCTGTAATGGGATCCCATGCCCTCTTCTGGTGTGACTAAAGACAGTGACAGTGTACTCACATAAAACAAATCTTAAAAGAAAACATCAGGGACAGGGGATACAGCTCAGCTGGTAGAGTCCTTGTTGAGAGCAAGGAACACATGGAACTGGACACAGGCGGCAGGCCTGCCTAGAGTCACAACTCAGGAGACACAGAAGAAACAGAACTTTAAGGTTCGTCTCAGTACATAATGACTTCAAGGCCAGCCTTGGCTACAAAAAGCCTTGTTTTTTTTGTTTTTGTTTTTAAAAAGGGAGTGGAAAGCACAAGGAAGCGATGCTTTCAGGTCTGTAAGTTTGAAGCCAGCCTGGGCAGTAGAGGAGATACTGTCTCAACAACCAGAGCAAAAAGCTACAACAATATCTCAGGAGGCAGAGGCAGGTGAATGTCTGAATTCGAGGCCAATCTGGTCTACAGTCTCAGTTCCAGGACAGCCAGGGCTACACAGAGAAACCCTGTCTTCAAACAAACAAAAATCCTATAAGAACAACAAACCAGGAAGCATTTTGGAATAAAGAATAATTATTTCTCGTTAGAATTACCATTGTTTTTCGGCTAATGGCTTCAGTTAGATCTGTCACGAACTTAAAGAAGGCGCTTTCTGGGCCTGATGAGTTGGCTTATTGCTCTTGAGCACCTACTGCTCTTGCAGAGGGCCCAGGATCAAGTCCCCGTGCTTACATGATAGCTCACAACCATCTGTAACCTCAGTTCCAGGCAATCTGACACCGTCTTCTGACCTTCATGGTCGCCATGCACACCCATACATAGACCATGTAAATAAATGCAGGCAAAACATTCAGTAAACATAAAATAAGAAAAGATGTTTCTGGGAAACTGCATGGGAGCATTGTGGGTGCCAGGATAGGAACAGGGTGCCGCCTTTGTGAGTTCCTTAAGTATTGGTTTGCCCCAGACCTGAAGATTCAAGGTGAGACCCATGACAGCATTGAAGATGCCCGCACAGCCCTTCAACTCTACCGGAAGTATCTGGAGCTGAGCAAGAACGGCACCGAGCCCGAGTCCTTCCACAAGGTGCTCAAGGGTCTCTATGAGAAGGGCCGAAAGATGGACTGGAAGGTGCCTGAGCCTGAAAGCCAGACAAGCCCCAAGAGTAAGGCTGGGCTGAGGCGAGGGAACTGGGCTGGGCAGGTGCTGCTGGCATATGTAGAGCTTGTAGACCACCACCTCAGATTCTAACAGTACTCCTACCTGCTCCTGAAGCGTCTGACAGTTCACACATCACTCAGTGTTTCCAACAGTCAGTGAGAGAGACACTGGTGTAGCCACTTGCCCAAGTCTGAAATGTCCATGCCTTGCCCTACTTCCCTCCTGCTCTTTCTGTATAGGGAGTGTATAGGGAGCCTCCTCTGCTCACCCTGGTCTCTGTGATTCTGTCTCCTAACAGACGCAGCTGTCTTCTCCTCAGTGCTGGCACTGTGAGCTGCCTTCCCTTTCAGTGCTGTTCCCAGAACTGAGAGGTGGCTTCTCAAGTCGGCTTTACCCTGTCCACTTCCAGAACTGGATCTGCTCAGGGTCTACAGATGGTGCTATTAATAGAACTGGAAAGCAGCAAACTTGTTGCAAAGGTTCTAGCTGCCAGATTCCCCTTATCCTCTGCAAAACAGAGGGCCAGAGACAAAGCCTAAAGCGACCCAGGTGGAGTGACAACTTGTTGCAACAGTTCTAGCTGCCAGATTCCCCCTTTATCCTCTGCAAAACAGTGGGCCAGAAACAAAGCCTAAAGCGACCCAGGTGGAGTGATTGGTGTTTGTAATAAATATCCTGGGCAGCTGATATCTACACAAAAGAGCTCTAGAACCAGAATGCTCAGTTCCCAGCCTGCTAGAGAACTGAAGTCCTGGACAGTCACAGGGTTCGGAGATCCAGGCAGCTCCAGCATCCAGCTGCTTGAGAGACAGTGGCTGGGTGGACCAGCTTGTAGAGTCTCAATGAGCCAATCAAACCGGTGTGCAGGAACCTGAGCTACTGGCTTCATTCCTGACCACAGCTGAGACATATCTGTCTTCCATACATTCGATCTCGAGTTTCATTTTATTTTTAAAAATTTTGCTTAAAACAGCATGTTTTATAAAATAAAAGTATTTTTATCTCATTAGAAAACCGCTAGTGTGGGATTCTTTGGCTTCTGTCTTCCTTTCTTTAACTTCACCAAACAATGAGAAAATGAAAACTGTTCAGATCCACACCTAGAAATGAAGATTCTGGACTCCCAGAATGAATGGATCCAAGAGGAACATAGTTCCCCTGGATGGTGTTCGGTCTTTGCTGTAGTCGCCTAGCACCCTAAATACATCAAGCGATCACAAATCCCAGTTTATCTCAAGACCTTAAGGCATGGAGTCAGCCTGTTATCCTAACAGCCGAGCAGCTGAGAACCACAGTTCCCAACCAGCCTGCGACGGGGAGTTGAGTTCAAGGCACCCTGAGCTACATAGCAAGACACTGCTTCACGATAGTGCCAGCGGTGTGCTGGAAATTCAGAGGGGGAATTGCGCTATTCACAGCGTGCGAGCTAATAATATTGACCGTAACATAGCCCATACCCCCATCCTCAAGATAAATTAGAGAAATCGCCAAGTTCCTACCTGAAAAGGCAGATAACACTAAAAATTATATTCCCAATACATACCTAATGACGATAATTTATTAATTTGGCACAAGAAGGAAGTTGTTTTAAAAACTAGGTTTTTTGTTTGTTTGTTTTTAAAGAGAAAAAGACCTGTAGCTACTGGCAGAGTGGTACTGCAATGCTTTCTGGGAAATGTAGTTTGCTGTATCATGAACTCTTTGTGCATTGAAACCTAGGCTTCTCTCCCACTACTAATTGCATCTGTTTGCAAGTCCTAGCCCACCTGGACTGATGCAACTTCCCCAGGCGCCACTTGAGCTCGGTCCTCACTGTAAGCTAGGCTACCTTTGTTCTTTGGTTGGTCACGTGAACCGATTCGCCACGCAAGTCTGGGTCCTCAAGCCTTCCAAGGGGTCCTCGCTGCCTCGGAGGCGCTCCTAAAGCTGCCTGCTCGCGCGAGAGTTTGGAGGGGCGGTCTTAGGGTCAGTTTCGTGGGGGCTCACATGGGACCCTCAGATCTCCGCTTAGGTGCCTAGTTAAGTGCGGGAAAGCTGGACCAGGCGGTCACTGGCCACCCTGAACCTGGCGGGCGCCGGAGCGCTCTGGAGAAGCCGGGACAGCCCCGTTTTTCCCAGCCAGCTGCTAGAGCTGGGAGCCACAGAAAACAAAGTGAGAGTCCGACTGCTTTCCAGTGCCTGGGCCACGGCGGCGGCCGTGGGAGCAGAGGTGGGACAGATGCGAGCGTCAGAGGCTGTGGGCGCACTGAGGTTGGGAAAGACCCGAGCGAAGCAATGGCGGAGTCCTTACAGAAGGGGCTGGTCTGTCTGCACGGGAGCTACTTACATTCTAGAGATGGGGATTCCGGAACCCTTGGTGCTAGGTCCACATAGGCCCTGGTTATGGAGTGTACTCGCTGGCTTCGTGGCCTGACTGATGGTTCCTTGCTGGCAGCTCCTTTCTGTCCGTCATTCTCGAGTAATCGATAACTTCCATCTCAAAGCTACCGCATAGCTCTGTGAGCCCTCAGTGCCCAGTGCTAAAGTATCAAAACCCAGGCCCTCACCTGTGGAGGACATAGTTTCTGGATCTGAGTCCCAGTCCTGAGCTCTCTCTTCCTATTCCCCCATCCCGAACTCCGGTCCCTCGGGTGTTTGTAACGAGGTCTCTTCCTGGAAAACAGAATCAGAATCACACCGAGGCCTTTGAAGGCCTGGGAATGAGGGGTGACGGTCATGGGGAAAATGGATCACTCTCCTCACACCTGTGTTTCATTTCCATACATATCCAGGTGGAGCGACCCCGTTACACTAAAGATGAAAGGCTGGGGTTGGCTAGCCCTACTTTTGGGGGTCCTGCTGGGAACTGCCTGGGCTCGAAGGAGCCAGGATCTACACTGTGGAGGTAAAAGCACGAAGACCAGTGGAGAAGTGGGAGGAAGCTGACCCTTGGGAGTCATGAGATCCAAAGCTTGGAACAAGGATGGATAGGAAAACCCTTGGGTTGACTTATTCCCCTCACCATCCCCACCTCCTATTTTCTCTCCTGACACCAGCTTGCAGAGCTCTGGTGGATGAATTAGAATGGGAAATTGCCCGCGTGGACCCCAAGAAGACCATTCAGATGGGATCCTTCCGAATCAATCCAGATGGCAGCCAGTCAGTTGTGGAGGTAATTTACTATCCCTCAAATAAAGTAGCTCACCTGGGCTTAGAGTATGAACTTGGTCGGAAGAGAAGAAAGCAGGAAGTCATTCAACCTGTAATGATAATAATCTCAACCCTCAGAGGCGGAACCAGAAGGATCTTTCTGAGTTCTAGTTCTGGTCTAGACCATAGAATTAGGTACTGTCTTTGAAAAGAAGAGAAACAGCCTGGTGTGGTGGTACATACCATTAATCCCAGCAGAGGCAGGCCGATCTTGAGTTTGAGGCCAACCTGGTCTACAAAGAGAGGTCCAGGACAGCCAGGGCTGTTATAGAGAGAAACCCTGTCTAAAAAACCAAACAAACAAACAAACAAGGAGCCAGAATATTGTGTATCTGAAGGATTGGGCTCTAAGCCACTTATGGTATTTGCATGCCTGTAATCCTAGTACTGGGAGATGGAGACAGGTCAGGAGTTCAAGGCCAGCCTGGACTACTTGAGACCTTGCCTCACAAACAACAGAGCACTTGGGCTCTGCCTATTTGGAAGAGCCTGGAAAGTTATAACCACGTATTTCTTGGCCCCAAACCTGAGTTAATTGTTTCTGCTGTAGAAGTTAGGCCTTGACTAGTCTGTTTCTCCTCATCCACAGTTCGCATGACTCCCATTTCACTGTATCAGTATTGTATATATACATTCATTAAAAAAAGAATGGGGGCAGGTGAGATGGCTCAGCGGGTAGGAGCACTGACTGCTCTTCCCAAGGTCCTGAGTTCAAATCCCAGCAACCACATGGTGGCTCACAACCACACATAATGGGATCTGTCGCCCTCTTCTGGTGCATCTGAAGATAGCTACAGTGTACTTATAATAATAAATGAAAATCTTTTAAAAAAAAAAAAAAGAATAAGAGATCTTGTCCAGCTGGGAATGTAGCTCAGTTGATAGAGTGCTAGCCAAGCATGCACAGAACCCTGGGTTTGGCCCTTAGCATCCCATAAACCCAGCATACTGGTACACTCCTGTGATCCCTGTGCTCAAAGCCTTCCTTGGAGCTAGAGAGATGGTTCCGTGGTTAGGAGCCCATGCTGGTATTGCAGAGGACTTAGTTCACATTCTAGCATCCATATCGTGGCTCATAACTCGTTCTGGGGAAATTAAACATTCCCTTCTGGTGTCTATGGTCACCAGGCATGTATAGATGCAAGCAGACACTCGTGCATAAAATAAAAATCCTTTTTTTAGAAAAGAAGCCTTTGTATTCAAGATATTTATATTAGCTAGAAGCATAAGTTAAAACTATACCTAGTAAGGAATATGCAAGGAAATTTATTTTAATGATTTATTTTTACTTTATGTGGATTGGTGTTTTGCCCGAATCCATGTCTGTGTGAGGGTGGAGTTAAAAACAGTTGTGAGCCGCCATGTGTAAACCCAGACCCCTGGAAAAGCAGCCAGTGTTCCTAAACACTGAGCCATCTCCAGTCTCTTCAAGGAAACGTCTTTGTGAATCGTGTTGGTGTGCTGTCATCGAAGCCTGTACCCCACTCTTTACATTTTTGTTTGTTTGGTTTTTGTTTTTATTTCCAAGACTGCAGCCCTGGGTGTCCTGGAACTCACTATGTAGACCAGACTGGCCTTGAACTTACAGAGAATTGCCTGCCTATGCCTCCTGGGTACTGGAATTAAAGGTGACACTATGTCTGGCTTGTAATGTTATTTTAATAAATAATAAATACCTATGTCCACAAAAACTAAACAAGTTCACAGGAAAAAAAACCATAGTCGATTATAGTTAATCAAAGTGGTTTCTGCCTATAATTTGGAGCTAAGGGTACTGGTGCATGTTTATAATCAGGCAAAATAAAGTTGTACATTTGCACAGAGTGGAGGTTGTGAGTTACACTGTGCACTGCTGTTTCTTGGAAGTTAATAGGGATTCTCGGGGACACAGATCTGGAGTTGGAGGTAGATTTCTTTCTTTCTTT
>NC_034598.1:48769316-48773454 GCF_900095145.1 Mus pahari | reverse complement strand
CCCCCCCCCCGTTTCTTTTTGTTTTTAGAATGAGTTGTTTGAGCTAGATTCGAAAGGAAAGGTAAGAGTTCAAATAACTAATATCTGAGGTAGAAGGGAGTGACCGAAGGCTGAGTACATTTCTAGGTACCTTATGCCCGCTCGGAGGCCCACCTCACAGAGTTGCTTGAGGAGGTATGTGACCGAATGAAGGAGTATGGGGAACAGATTGACCCTTCTACCCACCGCAAGAACTACGTACGCGTTGTGAGCCGGAATGGAGAATCCAGTGAACTAGACTTACAGGGAATCCGAATTGACTCAGATATCAGCGGCACCCTCAAGTTTGCGGTGAGTTACAGCTGGGCTGTGAGTAGCTGGTTCTAAGGAGTTCATAGGGATTCCCTGGCACAGGTTGGGAGTTGGATGTGGATGTGATGTTGCCTGCTTGTAACTTGAGCATGCGAGGAGCAGCGGTTGGAAGATCAGCATAAGTTTGAGGCTGGACTAGTTCATAATGAGTTCGAGGCCAGCTGGGTGGATATAGTAAGGCCCTGTCTTTAAAATCCCTACCCCCGACCCCAAAACCAAGTAGAGAGCTGAGCCAGTGTCTTTGCCGGGCTCAGGATCTGGGTCAGTTCTCTGTCTTCTTGGTCGGCAGTGTGAGAGCATTGTGGAGGAATACGAGGATGAGCTTATCGAATTCTTCTCCAGAGAGGCTGACAATGTTAAAGACAAACTTTGCAGTAAGCGGACAGGTGAGCACCCCGACTTTATATCCCACGCTCACAGCGCTATGTAACTCGGCTTGTGGCCCTGACCCTTGCCACCCAGACCTCTGATAGGTGTTCCACACAGCTGGCTTACATTTCCCTTGGCTTAGGGTTTGGAGGGATTTCTCTCCAGTCTCTGCCTAATGGTTCTCAGAATATGTGTCTCCTTACCCTGGATTCAGGAGAGGAAGCGTGGGGGTGGTTTGCCACTCATAAGTGTATTCTTTGAAGAACAGTGGTTGTCGGTTGGCTTGGCGAGGGGTGCTTTCTGGTAAGGGGTGTGTGAGTGTGTGAGAGTGGCTGTTTCCTTCACACTGTTACTTACTATTTGCAGATCTATGTGACCATGCCCTGCACAGATCTCACGATGAGCTATGAATCACTGGAGCAAGCAGCCTACACCAACGCGATGGAACACCCCCAGGCGGGGAAGATGGCGGCGTTGCCTTTTATATTATGTTTTTATGGAAATGAACTGAAAAAACTCTTGAAACCCAAAGTACAAACCGTGTTGTCCTTTTTTTTCTTTTTGGTTTTTTGAGACAGGGGTTTTTTGGTTTTTTGTTTTGTTTTTTGTTTGTTTGTTTGGTTTGGTTTTTTGGCTTTTTGGTTTTGTTTTTGTTTTTTTGTTTTTTGTTTTTTTTTAATAGCCCTGTCTGTCCTAGAACTCACTCTGTAGACCAGGCTGACCTCAAACTCAGAAAGCCGCCTGCCTCTGCCTCCCTAGTGCTAGGATTTTAATCCTTTAGGCGTGCGCCACTACCGCCCAGCACTGTGTTGTCTTTTATGCCCAAACATAGCCTTTGTATCAGGCTTGAAGGTTGGGGGACTGCAGATGGGAAGAAAATGGAGGGATGGATTGTCATAGCGTAATAACATTTAAGAGGGCCCTGGCCTGTTAATTCTCTGTCGTGTGTGATCCCGTTCACTTACAAACTGTAGGTGAGTATTTATTCAGTGTGTACTTAATGATGTGTTGGCAGCTGTGGTGCTGTGGAGAAAGAGCCTGAATGACAGCATAAGGTGCTAGGAGGACCCTGTATTCCTGCTGGAAAACTATTGAAGGTGGGAACTGGTCTGGACGGAAGTAATCAAGCTGCATTTTTCTTTTGTTTTTTCTTTTTCTTCTTTTTTTTTTTTTTAAAGATTTATTTATTTATTATATGTAAGTACACTGTAGCTGTCTTCAGATACTCCAGAAGAGGGCGCCAGATCTCGTTAAGGATGGTTGTGAGCCACCATGTGGTTGCTGGGATTTGAACTCAGGACCTTTGGAAGAGCAGNCNGGTGCTCTTACCTGCTGAGCCATCTCATCCGCCCTTTTTTTTTTTTTTTTTAAATTTACTTATTTACCCTATATGAGTACATGCTCGCTCTCTTCAGACCTACCAGAAGAGGGCATTGCATACTATCACAGATGGTTGTGAGCCACCATGTGGTTGCTGAGAATTGAACTCATGGGACCTCTGAAAGAGCAGTCAGTGCTCTTAACCACTGAGCCATCTCTCCAACCCCCGAGATTTATCGTTTTTATATATCGAAAGCAACTGTTAATCTAGACTATCTTTATACTGGACATAATATTGAACATCTAAGATACCTTTTGTTTTTCAAGACAGGGTTTCTGTGTGTAGCACTGGCTGTCCTGGAACTCATTCTGTAGACCAGGCTGGCCTTGATTTTAGAGATTGACTGCCTCTGCCTCCGGAGAGCTGGGATTAAAGGCGTGCATCACCAATGCCTGGCCCTTTTGAAACACTGATGCTGAGGAGTTTAGAGTTTAGAGTGAAACATTCATCTCTGTCTCGGGAATGTCTTAGGGCATCTAAATGAAAATTTCAATTTTGTGATATTTCTCACTCTTCTCCTTCTCCTTCTTCTTTTCTCTCTCTCTCTCTCTCTCTCTCTCTCTCTCTCTCTCTCTCTCTCTCTCATTTCCATTTTATTTTCTGTATCTTGCCTGTATGTGCCTGGTGCCTATAGAGGTCAGAACAGAAGTTAGTAGGCAGTTATGAACCACCACATGGGATGTGGGTACAGGGAATTGAACCCAGGTCCTCTCCAAGAGCAACAAATGCTTTTGACCCCCAACCCATCTCTCCAGACCCGGTGGTTGGTTGTTCATGGAGTTGCTGGGGATGGAACAAAGAAAAGTTTTGCTCTTTAATTTTACATTTGTTTTGTTTGTGAACTCCCTTTGGAGGTCAGAGGACAACCTGGACAATCTTTGAGAGTCAGTTCTCTCCCTTGTGGGTCCAGAGATCAAATTTAGGTCTTTAGACTTGGTGTCGTTACCCTTTGCCTGCTAAGCCATATCACCCACCCCTCAGGTTAAACAAAGACAATTACAACTTTTAAACCTGGATGTGGGACCTCCCACGAGTTGAAGATATGAGGCAGGAGGATTACCCAGAATTGGTAATACAGCTGGGCTGCATAGACCTTGTCTTTAAAAAAAAAAAAAAAAAAAGAATAAAAGGGCTGGCAAAGTGGCTCAGTAAGTAAGGCACTTGCCAAGCCCTACCTGAATCCAATCCCCAAATCCCACCTGGGAGGAGGGCACTGACTCCTGCAAGTTGTCCTCTGACCTCCATTTTGTACACTGTGACAGGAGTACTAAAAATTACAGCGTTTTAGCTGGGCAGCAGCACCACATACCTTTAATCCCAGTACTTGGGAGGCAGAGGCAGGTGGATCTCTGAATTTGAGGCCAGCAAGTCCCAGAATAGTCAGGACTACGCAGAGAAGCCCTGTCTCAAAATAACACAACCCCCAGCGTTTTAGAATCATTTTAGATCCCTGGGGGCTGGAGAGATGGCTCAGTGGTTAAGAGCACTGACTGCTCTTCCGAAGGTCCTGAGTTCAAATCTCAGCAACCACATGGTGGGTCACAACCACCCGTAATGAGATCTGACATGCTCTTCTGGTGCATCTGAAGACAGCTGCAGTGTACATATTTATAACAATAAATAAATTAGAAAGAGAGAGAGAGACCCTGGGGTGGGCACCATAGTATACAGCTAGCAGCTGGAAGGAGGACTGCAGGTTTGAAGCCAGCCTGGACTGGTTAGTGAAGCCCTGACTCAAAAGCAAAAGAACTTGAAATTCATGTGGTTAACCTCTGCCCACTTTACAGATGAAGAAAATGAGGTCCAGAGAAACCACAAATTCTAAAGTCTGAATTCAGTAGTAAAACTGGATCTATAATTTTTCTGTCAAACTGATCTAAAGTAGTTACAAAGTAGCTTTATTTTAAGACTTATATTGTTGTTGTTATTATTATTATATTTTGAGACTGGGTCTTACCATGTAGCCCTGGGTGGTCCAGAATTCGGTTCATGTGTGTGTGTGTGTGTGTGTGTGTGTGTGTGTGTGTGTGTGTGTGT
>NC_034598.1:48753790-48768406 GCF_900095145.1 Mus pahari | reverse complement strand
TACGGGTGGTTGTGAGCCACCATGTGGTTGCTGGGATTTGAACTCAGGACCTTTGGAAGAGCAGTCAGTGCTCTTACCCACTGAGCCATCTCTCCGGCCCTAATATTCCTGTCTTAACGTGCCAGCCAGGGTGTTCCCCACGTACATGCCTGTCTCTGACAGGCAGGATGTCAGTCCCAGGGAGGTCTTGCAAACTTCAACTTTACTTGAACCCTATTCCAAATGGAAGTTTTACTCCAAATGGCTTCTTATATTGGAGCAGGTGTTTCTCTTATGGTGGGTTCCAGCTTATAAAGGGAAGAGACCACAAAAGCGGCTGGGTGGTTGGTTTGGGTCCAAGCTTATTTCGGCTAACTGTACAAAGCAGTTCTACCTGACCCCTGTTGTGATTGTTAAGGCCAAGGTAAAATGCTGATGGCTTGTGAGCTGTTGCTTGTCTAGCCTGAAACTTTTCCATGAGCTGTTACTAGGAAACTTTCTCATACACTGTTACTGCTTTACCAGGATGTTCTGTGCTTTGGTGTTCTTGGAAATCAGTCCCAATAGAAGTCAGACCTGCTTGGTACAGTTAGCCACAATAAGCTTGGACCCAAACCAGCCACCCGGCAGCACTCCCTGCACCTGTGCATGGGCTTTTATGGTCTCTTGCTATATAAGCTGCCCCTGGGATGGACCCCAGTATAAGAGAGACACCTGCAGCCTGGCAGTGGTGGCCCATGCCTTTAATCCCAGCACTTGGGAGACAGAGGCAGGTGGATTTCTGAGTTGAGACCAGCCTGGTCTACAGAGTGAGTTCCAGGACAGCCAAGGTTACATAGAGAAACCCTGTCTCAAAAAAACGAAAACAAAACAAGTGAGAGAGACACCTGCTCCAATATAAGAAGCTATTTTAGCTATTTTGAGTAAGATTTCCATTTTGAGTAGGGATCAAGTAAAGTTGAAGTTCCCAAGACCTCCCTGGGAACTGACATCCTGCCTGGCAGAAAGACATCTGTGTGGGTAGCTGGCATGCTGGTTGGCAAGTTAAGACAGGAATGTTAGGCAAGTCAAGTCCTCCACCACAGTTGAAATACCCCAACCAATGGGAACAGGATAAGTGTACAACAGACATGTTTCTAAGGAGATCCCCTAAATCCTGTTTGGTGGGATAACCTGCACAGATGTTTGTGGATTTTAGGTATAAAAGCCCTACAGGATCTTAACTTCACAATCAGCTCCTGAATCTGGTCTGTGGCCCTGATGCATCTGTCCATCCTGGGGTATGGGCGTTCAATAAGCCATTCCTATTTGACCGAGATCTGTGTTTGGGTGATTTGAGCCACGATTCCCAGACTCCAACAATTGGTTTCCAAGAACACCAAAGCACAGAACATAACCGAATATGCAACCAACTGAGGCATGAGAGTTTCCCAGTAACAGCACATGACAAAGTTTCCTTGTAACGTTAGTAACAGCACAAAATGGCAGGCTAGACAGGCAGCAGTCACCCAGGCTTTCACAGAAATGACTATGGGAACAGAGCTGAGTTTTCAGTGTGTGTGTGTGTGTGTGTGTGTGTGTGTGTGTGTGTGTGTGTTTCGTGTGCATGTCCTTTTTTTCTTTTTTATTGATTTTTAAAATTTTTCATGTTTGTGTGTGGGGGTGTTGGGTCCTGTGGAACTTGAGTTACAGACAGTTGTGATCTGCCTGGTGGGGCTGGGAATTGAACCTGGGTCCTCTGGAAGAGCAGCTGGTGTTCTTTACTGCTTTTTTCCCCCTTTTCCTTTTTTTTTTTTTTAATTTTTATTTATTTTATTTAAGTACACTGTAGCTTCAGACACCCCAGAAGAGTGCATCGGATCCCATTATAGATGATAGTGAGCCTGAGCCACCATGTGGTTGCTGGGAATTGAACTCCGGACCTCTGAAAGAGCAGTCAGTGCTCTTAACCGCTGAGTCATCTCTCTAGCCCCCCTTCCTTTTTCTTTTCTTTTTCTTTTTTTAAAGATTTATTTATTTATTATATGTAAGTACACTGTAGCTGTCTTCAGACACTCCAGAAGAGTGCATCGGATCCCATTATAGATGATAGTGAGCCACCATGTGGTTGCTGGGATTTGAACTCCAGACCTTCGGAAGAGCAGTCAGGTGCTCTTACCCACTAAGCCATCTCACCAGCCCCCTTTTTATTTTTAAAGACTAGTTTTCTGCTTGTTCTGGAATTCAGTCCATAGACAAGGCTAATGTCAAATTCAGACATTTGTCTGACTCTGCCTCCCAAGTGCTGGAACTAAAGGCATGCACCACCATGCCTGGCAGAGTCTATATTCCTAACTTTGCAAATCAAGTTCTATTTTAAGTGTTGGATGCCTTCTTATTTATTTATCAGCAACGTTGTAAAGTTTCAACAAACATTTCCATAACAGTCTGGATGCGACCAGGAAACTTTATCACATGAAAAGGTAGTCCTGGCAGGAGTGATGGACGGTGGCTTAGAACATTTGCTCTTGCAGGGGCCCTGGGGTTGGTCTCCAGCACCCACATCGTGGCTCACAGCTGTCTGTAACTCCAGTTTCAGAGGATCTGACACCTTCTTCTGATTTGCGTGGGCAATGGACACTCCTGTGGCTCACATAAACAAAAGTTTTTTAGAAAGAAAATGCAGACCAACAGTATCACCCAGTGTCACAAGCTTAGTTCTAGCTAATCTTGAGGCAAGGTAAGAGGATACGTTTGTTTGTTTTGTTTGTTTTTGGTTTTTTTTTTTGTTTTTGTTTTTCGAGACAGGGTTTCTCTGTGTAGCCCTGGCTGTCCTGGAACTCACTCTGTAGACCAGGCTGGCCTCGAGCTCAGAAATCTGCCTGCCTCTGCCTCCCAAGTGCTGGGATTAAAGGCGTGCGCCACCACTGCCTGGCAACCTGTAATATCTTGTCTTAAAAAAACAGACAAAGAGGCTGGGGAAATGGCTCAGCGGTTAAAAGCACTGACTGCTCTTCCAGAGGTCCTGAGTTCAAATCCCAGCAACCACATGGTGGCTCACAACCATTTATAATGGGATCTCATGCCTTCTTCTGGTGTGTCTGAAGACAGCTTACTAATATACATAAAATAAAATCTTTCTTAAAAAAAAAAAGCATTTGTTTATTTGTTTAGTATTTTTTGGTCTTTTTGAGACGGGGTTTCTCTGTGGATTCCTGGCTGTCCTGGAATTCTCTCTGTAGACCAGGCTGGCCTTGAACTGGAAGGTCCACCAGCCTCTGCCTCCCAAGTGCGGGGATCAAAGGCATGAGCCACCATGCCCACCTGACAGTGTTTTAAAGGTCAAACCCATGGCTTTGCCAATGCTAAACGTTCTATGGTTAAGCTATGTCTGTCTATCCAGTTTAGAACTCTTCGCTGTTGAGAAAGAGCAGAGACAAAATTCTTTCCTATTATTTTTTGTTTGTTTGAGGTTGATACAGTGTATCTACATAGTGCCAGCTGTTCTGGATCCTGTGTATCCCAAGCTGAGTGTTTAACTCTAGGACTTTCTGCTTCAACTTCCTAAATGATGAAATCATAAATATATGCCACCATGAGCAGCAAGGTTTCATTTGATCTTTGCGACTCTGTAAAAATAATGTTTTTAATATATGTGTTTCTGTGTGAGTATGTGCACCTGAGCACAGGTGTCCATAGAAGCAGCAGATCCCCGTGGAGTTGGAGTTACAGGTGATTGTGAACCTCCTGGTGTAGTTCTAGGAATCCAACTCGGGTCCTTTGAAAAGCAGTACACAGTTTTAACTGCAGAGTCATCTCTTTAGCCCCGCATTTATTTTTCTGTTATTTGCTTGTTTTTGGAGGCAGCGTTTCTCTGTATAGTCCTGGCATCCCTGGTCTCCGTGGCCTTGAATTTACCAACAATCACCTGCCTCTGTCTTCTGAGTTCTGGGATTAAAGTTGTGTACCACCGTGCTACGATTCTTTAAAATTTTATACATATATGTGAGTGTTTTTTACATGACCGTCTATATGCCGATGTGATGCACACAGGGGCTAGAAGAAGGAATCAGATCTCCTAGCTGGAGTTACAGGCGGTTGTGAGCCATTAGATGTGGGTGCTGGAAATGGGACCCAAGTCCTCTGTAAGAGCTGCAAGAGGTTTTAACTGCTGAGTCATTTCTCCTGCTCTTTGTAACTTTTTCTTTTTTTTTTTTTAAGATTTATTTATTTATTTTATGTACATGAGTACATTGTTGCTATCTTCAGACACACCAGGAGAGGTTATCAGATCCCGTTACAGATGGTTGTGAGCCACCATGTGGTTGCTGGGAATTGAACTCAGGACCTCTGGAAGAGCAGTCAGCGCTCTTAACCACTGAGTCATCTTGCCAGCCCTAGTTTTGACTTTTGAGATAGGGTCTTGCTTAGTATCCCTGGCTGACTTCCCACAATCCTCCTGCCTCAGCTGCACTGCTAGAGTTACAAGCATGTACCCCCATACCCAGATATAAATTATTTTTGTTTTATTTTTACTTTAAAATTTTTTTAAAGTTAGTTTATCTTTTTATGTGTTTCAGTATTTTGCTTACATATATGTCTTTGTAAAGGTGCCATGTCTACTGGAACTGAAGTTAGAGACAGTTGTAAGGTGCCATGTGGATGCTAGGAATTGAACCAAGGTCATTTGGAAGAACAGCCAGTGCTGAGCCATCTCTTCAGCACCCCCCTGTTTTTTCTTTTTCTCTTTCTTTTTCTCTCTTTTCTTTTCTTTTCTTTTCTTTTTTCTCTTTTTTTGAGGCAGGGTTTCTCTGTGTAGCCCTGGCTGTCCTAGAACTTTCTTGGTTCACAAGGCTGGCCTTGAATTCAGAGATCGACCTGCCCCTGCCTCAAGAATACTGGGATTCAGAGCATTTTCCACACCTGGTCTCATTATTCTATTTTATAGATAAAGAAGCAAGCTCAGAGCTTGTTGTCTTGCTAGTCAACAAGGAACCAAGAATCCATCTATGATCATCTTAGCCAGTGATCTTTCTGCTACACCTCAATTTAGGAGGTACAGTCTGCATGTATTCTCTAGTAGTTGTATAAAGTAGTATTTCTAAGATGTGTTTGCAACCCTCCTGGGAGTTTGGATGTGTGTGTGCTGGGTTCTGACAATCACCAGTGAAGAAGATTGCATCCTCTGATCCCCTTTTCCCAGACTGTTTCTCGTCAGACACCCATTTTGAGAGTGAGGAAAGAGGATAGTCAGTTAGGGCTGAATTGTCTAAAAGAAGCAGCCTAATTTAGAGCTGGGTGCAGTAGTATATGCCCATTGCCTGGGCTTTTTGAGAGGATGAGGCAGAAGGATTGCTTGAGTTTAGGAATTTGAAGTCAGCCTGGGCAATAGTTTAAGACCCTGTTTCTTCAAAATATTTTAGGGTTGAGGTTGTAGTTCACGTGTTTAATGCTTTCCTAGTGTTCATGAGCTCTGCTATCTTCTTGTTCACAGAGGTCATTTCAGCTGCTATGTCATATTCTCTCTCTCTCTCTCTCTGTATCTCTGTTATCTATATATGTTCTAGGGTGGGTGTCTCCAGTTCTGTACATCAATTATGGATGTGCAAAGGTTTTACAGATGGGCGAAACTGCATAGTTCTTATCTTTTAAAGTACCTTTATAGCAACACATTGTGCTGATGTCTCCAGGAGACTGTAGACAGTGATTCAAAAATCCTCTATGGCCAGGGTGTGGTTCAGTGGAACAATATTTGCCCAGCATGCAGGATGCCTTGGATTCCCAGTAGCTAGGGAGTAAGAAGATGGTAAAGCTTGGCAGAGAGACATGAGCTCTGGAATGGGGTTGTGAATTCTACCTAGGCCAGCTATGAGCAATGGCCCTTGGCCGGACATTTTATCTGAGTTGCCTTCCTCTTTAAAGGTGCTATTACCTACCTATTATAGAGTTACAAGGATTAATTAAGGTGACTCATGCACTGTAGTTATATAGTAACTTGAAACACTAAGCACTGCATTGTAGCTTTGTTCAGCTAAGTGTGGCAGTGTATGTCTGGGATCCAGGAGGGTCACAAGTTCTCCACCAACCTAAGCAATTTAGAGAGATTTTTTTTTGCCTCAAAATAAATTTAATTTTTCTTTTAGACAGGGTCTCTCTATATACTCCAGGCCATCCTTGGACTTACCGTGTAGCCAAAGACGACCTTGAACTCCAGAGTTTCCTGCTTCCACCCTCCCAAATGTTGGGATTATAGATACATGTGCCATTCCTGGTTTCACATTTAAAAAACAGGGCTTTGATGTAGCTCATGGCTTAGCATATGTGAGACTCATGTAACCATATACAGGTTCCTGTACACACAGAGAGAGAACAAACTACTGTCTCCTAAGAATGGAAGTTTGTTTGCCTATAGGAGACAATTTTAAGAGGATTCTAGAGCCTGCAATCTCCCACTTGTTCTTGACCACCAGGGGGCACCGTTGTCCCTGAGTATTTTGAATCATCCCAAGGTCACAATGATGGCACATCTTTTCTGTGGCCCCTTCCTGTTCTCACTCGGGTATATTTGGACCTAGAGTTTCCTTAGCTGTTATATTCATGGCGGTCTTAACTTTTCCACCTATGTTCAGAAAGGAACTGTAGTGCTAGGGGTGTGGTTTGCTGTTTGAGTATTAGCAATAGCATGTTACAAACCGTATTAATTCCCAGCGATGAGGGACAGACTGATACAGACTCAGCTTTTGGGCGAAACCACTTAACCCCCTTCATCTCTGGGCTTTCACATTGATTTTATAACAATAAACATCAGGATTAAACAACTTCAGATAAATAAAAATTTTGACGTTAAAATACATTATCTTATCAAGGGACTTAAAGAGGATGACATTCTCCCTGCAGTTATTAAAACTCCAGTTACCATTAATGTAAGGGACGTTTCCCAATAATTGTCCCTTCAGCAGCCTCACCTGATGGGGACAGCCTCTGGTTACTTACGGCACTAGAGTTCAGGCCTCTGATCTACTAGCTAGTCTCTGTGGATAATTAACTATGGGGGAAGGAACCAGGTCAGACTATTCTGGGGTTATGAGGAAACCCCATGTAAGATGCTAAATTGGGAGCCGATATTGATCAGTGAAGCTTTGAAGTCCCCGGGAGGTAGTCTAAGGTTGTTGCTTCTCGAGAGGTGTAGCTTCTCTTGATAAAGTTCTCTCATAAGAACTACCTAACTTCCAAGCCAGAACAACACTGCTGAGGAGGAATGAATGTGTATATGAGAAAACTTGAGGAAATGGGGGGTTTTCTCTCTCTTTTCCAAGTCTAAGCCACAAACTACAACCTCTATAAACAAGGACTATGTGAACTTGGCTTACATGGACACTGAGACCTCTGCACTTTGTTACTGTCATGTGGTAAGATAAAAGGATTGTCCATTTGAGGCTTGGCATTTACAGATAAGGTACTCTGATCATTGGGTCAGCTTCTCTCCACCCTTAGGCTAGTTACACAGTAGGCACAGGAGAGTACAGACGTTCTGAGGTGTTCTGCCCTCAGATTGTAATGTGTAAGATCATTAAATCCTCGTGTCACTCACTGCAATGGTTTCTGAGGGAGAAATAAGAGACAGAGAGCCAATTAGGATAAACGTCCCTGAGTCCTTTGGAAATACTGTGAATGATGGGACAAAGAGAGTGTCTAACACCTGATCGTGGAGAGCGGCAGCTCCTGACCCTGTGGCTAAATCTGAGGTGGGCTGGCTCTATGGGGTTTTATGAAGAATGTCAGAATCATAAGGCCCAGGACCCAAAGACTGAAAGGTTCCTTCATATTAAGGGGGGTTTTGTAAGACTTAGATTCCATACAGTTCACAAACACCACTAAACATTCAGGCTTCTGGTTTTGCTCTTCTCCTCATAACGGGGTCAGTATCTGTACTATCAAGATATCTTCTGTTCACAAATGACCATCAAGCAACTAACTCTGGCATCATAGCGGGCTTTCTGCGTGATGTCACCTCCATGGCCATGAAGTCATTAACCAAAGACATTCTTTAAGAAAGCATGCCAAGCAGGTAGAGGAAGTGCAATGGTCATTTGCTGTGTGCTGTGACCTTCAAATGTCGCGTGCTGGAGCTTTATCTTAAGCATTCTCCGGAGAATCCGAAATGTGTTAAGGGCAAAGGGAAAAGCCAAAGAAGGAAGTTAACTGAGTTCTCAGGCACATCCTTAGACACCTACAATCCCCTCCCCACCCACTCCGAATTAGCCTAATCCGCAAGGTCCAATCCTCCCCGCTATAACATCTGTCAACGGCTCAGATCCCGCCCCTCTCCCATCTTGGGCCAATGGCCGAGGCCGGGGTGGGTTCCCGGAGGGGGGCGGGCTCAAGTTTCGGGCAGGGGGCGGGGCCTCGCCGAGGACCCTGGGCTGGGCGCCTGTGCCGGTTTGTCTACCCTTTCCCCTCAGCCGCCTCCTTTCAACCTTGTCGGCCGGTTGGCGCGGTCTCCATCCCAGCGGCGACCGCTCCTGTTGCAGCTCTCTGCCTTCCGTTCCTTCCCGCCAGGTCCCGGAGTTTCGCGCGCCATGGCTCTCCTCACTGCGGCAGCCCGGCTCTTGGGAGCCAAGGTGAGCTTAAAGGAGGGAGAGCGCCGTGGCGCGCGGGGTGGGGCTGAGGCGGCCGCAAGGCCTCCGGCACCGGCTCTCCCTCCCACACCGGAGCGCAGCCCTCCGCGCCTTAAAGGGGCCCGGCCCTGGCGAGCCGCCAGCCCTTCCCGAAGCTCCTAGGCCATGTGCTGCGTGCCCTTCCGGCTAAGGTGAACGTTGCCGTCCCGGCCTGCAGCCCCCGGAGGCCCGCAGACCCGCCTTCGGTCATATCAAGCATCCAAGGTGGAAGCGAGGGATGCAGGGCCCTGGATGCAAGGCCAGAGAGCAGAGGTGTGGCGTGGCCCCCCGAATTAGGGAGAGAACTGTTGGAGGAGGAGTGGGGGATGTACAGATGCGCTCACTTGGTCACTGGGGCTAATTTGGGCTCTGCTTTGTAGGGTGAGTCCTGTCCGGACCTGTTTCTTTCCTCAGTGTAATTGAAGCCTGTAAGTGACCCCACCGTTTTAGTTTTGCTAGGGGACTAGAGCCCCCCAGCTCCTCTTTGTCCTTGGGACTCCTGCACTTAATGTATATAGGAGGAGCTTGGGTAGGGTGGGGCATTTCTGTTAAACCTGCTGATTGAGTATCCCATCAGGCTCTAGCAAGAACCAGAAAGGTTGCTCCTCCAAGCTACAGCCCAATAAATGAAGACAGGCGTGATGTAGTAACACCAAGGTCACATGACTCAATTCCACTACCTACCAGGAGTCCTTCCCCTTATTCCCTGGGGCCCTTTAATTTGATGGTTTGCCTTTTGAATTCTGAAGTTGTCCAAGTAGGGATAACTCTTAATTTCACGTTATCACTACTTTGGGCTCTGCATAACTTGGGCCTTTAAACAGAGACCCAGCTGTGCTGAGGGAACCTCAGCTCTAACCCAAGTGGGGACAGTCCCACAAATGACCTTGGCTTCTGTTTTAGTTTTAAAGGAACCAGTCGGTTTTCTCATCAGTAAATAGTTTGAAGCAGTGTACACCTGCTGGTTTTGACTTTCTGTGTGAGATGCACACTTGTCAGATGTACCACAAAACTTGTAGGACTTATCTTGGGGCTTTTCTGTGTTCAGCAACAAGGTAGAGACTGGTTATTTGATAGACACTTGTCTTACTTGGCTGTTGCTACTGCTGCTGCCAGGGAACTGGGTAAGGAAACCTCTTGGGAAATGAAGCAAGTTCTAGACGGTGTTTGGCAGAATGGTGGACCTATAATTAGATCGGTTTAGAGCTGCTAACCCAGACCAGATAGTCTAACAACAGGGAACTTGAAAACCCTTTGGGTTTACTTTTTGAGTTTATCTTGCTTCATAAAGCCCTGGGAAATTTCAGAATGCTTTGGGAGAATGACAGGGCCACATTTGTGTTGTCATTCTTTACTTTTATGTTAGAAGTGGAGCTGAGGATCCCAGAAACTTTAGTAGTCTTTTGTACTCTGTTGGTCAAGTTGCTTGAATCTCAGTGTGCCTAGCACTGAGCGCGATGGTACATGGCTGTAATCCCAACACTGGGGAAACGGAGACAGTGGGTACGGAGTAAGTTTGAGGTCATCCTGAGCTACCTGCTTCTCCCAAGAGGTGAGCCTTACTCTTGAAATCAGCAAGGGCAGTGGGGTGGTGATGGCACACACCTTTGCCTGTAATCCCAGAGGCAGGTGGATCTCTGTGATCAAGAGCTGGAGGCCAGCCTGGACAGCCAGGGCTACACAGAAACCTTGTATCAAAAAACAAAACAAAACGACAACAACAAAAAGTGAGCAAAGCCCAGAAACAGGCCTTGGGGACTCTCAACTGTAAAACATACTGGGGGCTTAGACAGGAGGGTCCTTACAAAGTCAAGGACACCCTGGGCTTCACAGATGCACAGCCTTTGCAAGTGTGAGCGATTGCTGTGTAAGCATAAGGATCTGAGTTCGTATCCCTACCTCCACCTAGGGCCACATTTAGTTACATCACCTATGACCCTTATTGTGCTGGGGTTGAGGGAAGAGTGGAGTCACATGGACCCTTAGGGTGTCCTTTGCCAGTCAGTCTGTCAGGAACCAGGTTTTTTTTTTTTTTTTTTTTTTAAGATTTATTTATTTATTATATGTAAGTACACTGTAGCTGTCTTCAGACACACCAGAAGAGGGCGCAGGAACCAGGTTTTAAGGAGACTTTCTATTTAGATGTTACTAAGGTGAAGCCAGTGGAGGAAGACACCTGAAGTCACAGACAGGGAAGAAAGCAGCTACAATAAAACAAAAACACACAAAACTGTCAAAGCCTAACAAAATTAAGGGCCCTGGAGAGGGCCATGCAGTATAACTGGGGGTCTGAGGAGCCTTTGAGCGTATCAGCATCACTCATATCTGCTTAGGCTTTCTAAATTAGCCCCATTTCCTTAGTCATTGGTGACCAGTTTTACTTTTTAAAGACTGGTGGTGGTGCACATCTTTAATCCCAGCACAAGGGGGCGTAGAGGCAGGCTGATCTCTGAGTTTGAGGCCAGCCTGGTCTACAGGGTGAGTTCCAGGATGGAGAAAGCTATACAGAGAAACCCTGTCTCAAAAAGAAAAAAGGGGGGGGGGGAGGGGGGAGGGGGCTGGATGACTCAGCAGTTAAGAGCACTGATTGCTCTTCCAAAGGTCCTGAGTTCAAATCCCAGCAGCCACATGGTAGCTCACAACCATCCTTAATGAGATCTGATGCCCTCTTCTGGGGTGTCTAAAGACAGCTACAGTGTGCTTACATATAATAGATTAAAAAATGTTTGGGCCGGAGCGAGTGGGGCCAGAGAGAGAAGAAAAAATGTCTGAAGACAGCTACAGAGTGCTTTCATATAACAAATAAATCTTTAAAAGAAAAGAAAAAAAAGGCTGAAAATATGGAGATAGAGCTCAGTGATTTGCCTTAGATGTGCAAGACCCTAGGTTTATAAACCTTCAGTGTGTGCACTTGCACTAATGTATGGTTGTAATTCCAGGATTGAAGAAGCTAAGGTAGGAAGATCTCAAGTTCCAAAAGTTTCTGGCCAGCTCAGGGCTACATGAAACCTGTTAAGGAAAAACAAACGAACAAAAAACAATTAGAAAAAGGATTTTTAAAATCTGTTAAGACGTGTGTGTGTGTGTGTGTGTGTGTGTGTGTGTGTGTGTGTGTGTGTGTGTAGACCTTGTCCAGGAGGTATGTAGCTCATACCTATCATTCTTGAGCTTGGTTTTGTCCTGGTCTTTTCATAGCTGATCTGGAATTGGATAGGAATTGGAATAGGGCCACCAGGTCACCTTTAAGCTTTGGAAGTCAACATACTTTATCAGCCCTATCTAAAAGGAATATTGTTTTAAGAATCTCACCATGTAACCCAAGTCTGGCCAAGAATTCTTTCTTAACCCCCATGTTAAGTCTGCCTCAAGGCTTGCACCATCATACCCATCCTAAAGGGGAATTCTGTGTCAATGAGAATTACTTCTCTAGGCTAGGCTGTTGGGAACTTTGAAAAGATCGGTGCAGTTTTACATTAACAGTGACTTGCAGTGTGTCCACACCACTACTTTCTTCCTCCCTCCCTCATTACCTACCTATTCCTCCTCCCAAGATAAGGTTTTTCTGTGTAGTGCAGACAGGCCTCAAACTCAGATGCACCTGTTCTGCCTTCTGCCACCCACCCCCAGGCACTAGAATTAAAGCCCTGCACCTCCATGCCCAGCTTCACTGCACATTTTCTATAAGCCCTAATCTGAAATTAATCTCAACAAAGCAGAGTCATTTTTTCTCCTGTGAAATAGGCTTAACACCCAAAACTTTGGAAGGCAAGACTCTGATCTGTGAACATTTAGCTTCCTTGACCAAGTGGGACTTAATGTTAATTGTGGTATAAGTCTATTTGTTCCTACTAACCTTTAAATTGGTAGCATGTGATTTCATGGGCTCAGTCACTTAGCAAGGACGGAAGTATGGGTGAATAAGTAGAGAAGAGCTCTATTGCATTCCTGGTTCTTAGAATCCAAGCATGCAGCATAGGAAACCAGACTTGGATCTCAACTAAAGCCACATCATAATTTCTTGTGCAACTTTAGCACTATCTTCTTAGCATCTGCCAGTTATTTCCATTGCCCAGGTTTTCTTAGGCACCATTATCTGGCATACTTGCTGATTTGATGAGATTGTGATCCTGAAGAAACGGGATGGAATCTGACAGTTTATGTTTATATTTTTTGAACCGATATGTGTTGCTGGGATTACAGGCATGACCTACCATATCCAGCTTTATTTATTATTTTACATGACTTTAGAGGACCTGAGTTGGTTTCCAGCACCCACATTGGGTGGCTTTACAATCGCCTTCAACTCCAGGTTCAGGAGATTCCATCCTCTCCTCTGGCCTTCATGGGCATCTGCATACATGTGCCATACTCAGATGCATAAATTAAAAGAAATCTTTAAAAATAAATTTTATAACCTAGGCATGTTGGCACTTAACTTAATCCCAGCATTCCGAAGACAGATGCACATCGATCCAAACTCTTATGAGTTTGAGGCCAGCCAAGGCTGTACAGTGAGGCCCTGTCTCCTGCACTTAATAAAATAAACAGTCATGCCGGGCGTGGTGGCACACGCCTTTAATCCCAGCACTTGGGAGGCAGAGGCAGGCGGATTTCTACAAAGTGAGTTCCAGGACAGCCAGGGCAATACAGAGAAACCCTGTCTCGAAAAACCAAAATAAATAAATAAATAGTCATACAAAGAACAGAATAGATTTCTGCTGAAACAAAAAATAAGATTCTATCCTTTGTTTTCGATTTGGGCAACTCAGTCCTTTTCTGAGGTATGAATGATAATCTTTGATGGTCTTCCTCTCTGAAAATTAGTGGATTTGTAGGCAAGATACTGTGGGAGTGACAGGTAGGAGCCAGCAAGATGGCTCAGCAGGTAAAAGCACTTACTTGGCTGCTAAGCTTGATGACCACTCCGGTCCCACGTGGTGAAAAGACAGAATCAATTTATCCTCTGACCTCCATCCACACCAAAGCCATGGTGTATATGTGTGACTCAAGCACTTAAGTAATAATGTAATACAAAATTTAAAATGAAAATGATAGGTAGATTTTATCTTTTTTTTTTTTTTTTAAAACAAACAAGGTATTGAAGCCCTGGCTATCCTGGAATTCTCTCTGTAGACCAAGCTGGCCTCAAACTTAGAGATCTGCCTGCCTCTGTCTCCCAGTGCCAGGAACACAGGAGTACACAACCGCCGCCTGGCTTGACAGGTAGAATTAAGAGAATTCTTGCTGGTATTAAGGGGTCAGTATAAAATCTGGACTACTCTGCTGGGTCTGTAAGTGGCCTGAGCAAATTGCAGGCTAGCTTCCAGCAGGACCATTGTGAAGCACAGGGTGTGAATGGCTTTGGTTCTCTGACCCGATTCTGGGAACAGAAGAGTCTTTGTCCTAGGCCGGTTTACTGTTGTTGTTGTTGGGTTTTCTTTCCTTTCATGGTTGGTGGTAGGTCTTTTTTAAATTTCCTTTTCAAGTTTCTCTGAGACAGAGTTCCATAACTGAGGCTGGTTTTAAACTGATCCTGCTTCTGCCTCCCCGGTTCTAAGGTTATAGGTGTGTACTGCTGTGGCAGGCCTTCAGGTCTTAATTTATTTATTTTTGAGATTCATACACTAAGGAAGCAGGTGTTTCTATTTATTTTTGAAATTGAGTCTCACAAGCTAGCCCTGGCTGTTCTAGAACTTAATGTGTGTGGACCAGGCTGTCCTCAAACTCACTGTGACTCTAGTGCTATGATTAGGGTGGGCACCAGTGCACCCTGCCTGATTTAGTTCACTATGAGTATGTTTGTGTATTTTCCTCTGAGAATTGTGGCTTCAAATACCCCCACCCCCACCTCTGAGCTAAAGAAAAGTTTTTCTTTCTTTTCTTTTTTCTTTTTTTTTTTTTTTTTTTTAGATTTATTTATTTATTATATGTAAGTACACTGTAGCTATCTTCAGACACTCCAGAAGAGGGCGTCAGATCTTGTTACGGGTGGTTTTGGGCC
>NC_034598.1:48751456-48753670 GCF_900095145.1 Mus pahari | reverse complement strand
CAGCCAGGGCTACATAGAGAAACCCTGTCTCGAAAACAAACAAACAAAACAAACAAACAAAAAGATTTATTTATTCACTTTATGTAGACACTGTAGCTGTCTTCAGACACACCAGAAGAGGGTATCAGATCTCATTACAGATGGTTGTGAGCCACCATGTGGTTGCTGAGATTTGAATTCAGTACCTCTGGAAGAGCAGTCAGTGCTCTTAACCCCTGAGCCATCTCCAGCCCAAGAAAAAATTTTCATAGTATTATCATAACTCATTTTTCTCTTAGCCCTGTAAAATAGAGGTGATATATTTTTTTGATGTCAGCCCATTTGAGAACCATAATCTACTTCCATCAATAATTGCAAACTCACTGGTCCAGGTACTTTGTGCCTACAATCCCAGCTCTCATTGATGCCAGCCTGGGCTACATAGTGGGCCTTGTCTCTGAAATGAAACAGATCAGAAGTAATCAGTCAGGTGTGAAACAAGCACTCAGGAGCGAAGCAGGAGGAGCTTCAAGTCAAAGCCAGCCTGGGCTACATGAGACCCTGCCTCAGATAAAATGAGCAAACTCAAGGCAACTGCATATGATAGGAAGTTTGAAAAGCTTCTTAATGGTTGTGGTACTTGTACTTTCACGCTGCAGGGAAGGAATCCTGGCTGTCAGCCATTATTCACCAAGCTGTGGTAGCAGCTCTCCCCAGGAAGGAACTAACCTATTGAGTGAAGTGGCTGCCTGATTCGCCTGACAGCTGCTGTTCAGTGAGGTGACTGCCTGTGGCAAGCAACCAGAAACTGAAATCCCCGGTACCACGCCTCCAGGGTGGGGGAGGAGCTGGGAGATAGAAGTTCAAGAGTGACTCAGAAGTTTGAATCTGCCTGTCCTATCAGTGAGGACAATCTGCGTGTACTGTACAAAGCCATTCTGCAGCTCTGTGTGGCAACCATTTGTCTGAATGGAGGTGTGAGTCCCAGAATACCCTTGGCTATAGAGTAATAACCCTATCTCAGTAACACCCCTCACAAAAAATAGGAAATCGAGGAATTATTTCCTGTTTTGTTGCCAAAGGGAATTAGAGACTCACTTTTTCCTAGTAGAGTTTAACTGACTCCTCCTGTGGTAGCCAGTACAATTCTCTGGTTTTCATTTTTCTTATTTTCCTTCTTTTGTGATAGGGTCTCACATAGCTCTCAAACTGGGATATGGTTTGTAACTGAGACTGTTAAATTCCTGATCCCTCCCTCTATATACCTTCCACCTGGTCGTGGCCATGACACCTGGCTCTTTTTTTACCTTTTTCAAATCCATGGGTCCACTCTGTAGCCTAGCACTGGAGTCTTCCTGCTTCAGCTTTTGTAGTGCTTGGATCACAGATCTGTCACCACCATGATACAAGGCCACTGCATTTTTAAAGAAACAAGTATTATACAGACAAGTACTTATACACAAATCAGTGTCTTGCATGCTTTAAATTTTTTTCTTTTTGGTTTTTGACTTTTGGTTTTTCCAGAAAGAGTTTCTTTACGTAACGGACAAGCTTAGGTGCCCCAGAACTTGGTTTGTAGACCAGCTGACCTTGAACTGAAGAGAGCTACCTGCCTCTCTCGAGTGCTGAGATTAAAGATTTTCACCACCGCACCCAGCTTTTACTTAAGATTCTTCTTTTTTTTTTTTTTAACTTTATGTATATACGTGGTTTGCCTTGCATGTATGTCTGCGCACCACCTGCTTGCCTGGTTCTTAGATCCTCTGGTACCAGAGTTACCATGATTGTGAGCCAGCATGTGGGTGCTGGGTCCTCTGCAAGGAGGAGTGTGCTTAACTACTGAACCACCTCTCCAGCCCTCCTGCATGCCTTCATACAGATTATTTCCTGTAGTTTATTTTAACTGTTCTAAAAGGCTCATTGTGTGTGGTGCATACTATTATAAGTGTGTAGGTGCATGTATGAGTGGAAGCCAGGTGCAAGGCTGGGTGTCTTCTGTCACTGTTTGCAAATGCTTTGAGACTGGATGCGTGTGTGTGTGTGTGTGGGGGGGTGTGCCTGTGCGTGCATTTGTGTGTGCGTGCATGCCTGTACAGTGCACATAGATAATATATAAAAATGCTAGGAGGGACAGGGGAAGGCCTTTAATCCCAGCACTTGGGAGGTGGAAACAAGCGATCTTTGAGTCTGAGGCCAGTCTGATCTATATAAAGAAACCTTGTCCAAAAAAAAAAA
>NC_034598.1:48747676-48751026 GCF_900095145.1 Mus pahari | reverse complement strand
GGCTGGCCTCGAACTCAGAAATCCGCCTGCCTCTGCCTCCCGAGTGCTGGGATTAAAGGCGTGTGCCACCATGCCCGGCTCTTTTAGGTATTTTTAATACTCTTAAGTTGACACCTAAGAACAAATGTCACACATAGGGTATTTACTACCATTAAAATTCCTCTAATTCTTTTATTTTTATTTTTTTTGTAATTGAAAATTTTATGTGTATGGATGTTTTGCCTGCATGTGTGCCTGTGCGCCACTCGCATGCCTGGTGCCTGCAGGAGCTAGAAGTGGGCCCTGGGTTCCCCAGAACTGAAATCATAGGCTGGCTGTGAGTCATCATGTGGGTGCTGGGGTTGAAACCTGGGTCTTCTATAAGAGCAGGTAGGTAATGCTCTTAACTACTGAGCCATCTCTCTAGCCCCTCTGCTGATCATCTTAAGTAGTTGTCTGTCAGTTGCTTCCTCTATGTGCTTTTAAAACCAGAAGGGATGTTCAGGGGGGATAATCCTTTCCTACTTCTCCTTTTAAGGGGCAAGACAGAACATGACAATTGTAGTTTGCATCAGTTGTAATTAGCATCTTTGTATAATCAGACATGCAACACCCTGGTTGCTCCTGTCTGGTTCTCTGGAAAATAAAATAAACGGTGAGAGTTAGGAATGCTGTTGTGAAAGGATTGGACAGGTTAATTGAATAAGGAGACTTTGATGATGCAGACATCCTAGCAGCAGCAGCAGCAATTGCCGTGGGCCACTTAGACATTGACAATTAAATGGGGTGCACTAGGCACTTTAACAACTGTTGCCCAGAAACTCAACAGTGTGAAGGGCAGGGCAGTTCTCACAGGGACACCAGTGACACTGTGGGAATGAGAAGCAGAATTACCAGCCAGCTGCTCAGCTTTATGCCACAATGTCCTAAAAGGTGAAAATGGAGCGGGAGACTTGAGTCACCCCAACTCCTTGATAGAAAGGCATTAGTAAGGATTTTGTCTTTGTCTTTTTGCAGAGCTCATCCTGCCTCGTACTTGCCGCCCGGCATGCCAGTGCGTCTTCAACGGTAAGATCTGGCAAGGACCACAGAGTCCTCGCCGCAGTCTGACCTCAGGATAGAGTGCTTGGCAACTACTTAACTGATTATCCTAAGACTGAAGGAATTCGGCAGCAATTATTGTTATGATTAGTATAACACTATTTAAAGAAATTTATTCAGTGGAATATACTGTGGAAATAGCAAATGTTCCCTCTCCTTTTTGCTTTTTGTAATCCTGAGCATTAAAGCTAAGACCTCAAATGTACTAAGAAAACAGTTTTCCACTAAATCATACTCATGACCCCTGAATGAAGTAAAATTTACAGTTAAAGTTTTTGTTTGTTTTCATTCCTGGTACAAGGTCCTGATATGTGGCCCTTCTATTAGGTTCAGGGTGACTTTGCTAATCCTGCTGCCTCAGCCTCTTGAGTGCTAGGATTATAGATATGCGCCCACCATTTCTGACTTTTTAATCATTAAGTGAGCATCATTGTCCATATCCAGGGCATTCCATCTCTGCAAAATGAAGCTCCCCATTCCCTCCTCCCCATGCCTGGCAGACCTAGAAATGCCAGCAAGCATTCTGCACATTCCTTCTCCACAGTAGGAAACCTTATACATTTTCCTTCCATCACTTAACTCTTCTATTTCTCTTTCTAGAACTTGAAAGATGTACTGAGCAATCTGATACCTAAGGAGCAGGCCAGAATTAAGACCTTCAAACAGCAACATGGGAAGACAGTGGTGGGCCAGATCACTGTGGACATGGTAAGGGCTCTGGTGACTTAGATGAGGAAAATAGCTCTGTCATGTGTGCCACAAATGTACCATTTTCTAAAAGTATTCTGTTCTGTACAATGAAATATTGGCGTTTATGTTATTCATTAGAGAGTACTTCTTCTTTTCTGTAAATTTAGCAATTAAATCTATCCTCATTCACCTCTGACAAAGATGAATGAAGTTGAGCTCACAACTCTTTAACTGTTGGCTGCAATGTCTTCTGATTGATGCTGTGCCTGCCAACCAGTTAGACTGCACCCCAGCAAATCCTTAAGGTAGCTTCCTCAGCCTTAAGAGTTTGGGCCACTCAGCTACCGGTGTCCCATCATTGCCTCCTTCCCTCCCTCTGCCCATAATAGATGTAGTTCCATCTAACCTAGTGATAAGTGTGGAGGAAAAATAAAATACAGTCAAGAAAAGGAAGCAAACAAAGGCAGACACATGAAAGAGGCAGTCCTACCTCGGCATGGACATCCACCCCAGCACGGCAGTCTTGTAGCATGCTGGTCAGCTCTAGAAATTCAGCCCAGACACTGCCTCTAGGTGTAGTCTTTCAAGAAAGGGAGTAAACGTCTTCTCTGGGCTCCATGAAGCTCCACCCAGTTTTAGTCTGGTCACTGATGATTGGTTACACCTTCCTTCCTTCAGATGTATGGTGGCATGAGAGGCATGAAGGGACTTGTGTATGAGACGTCGGTTCTTGATCCTGATGAGGTAAGACTCCATTGTCCGCCAGTGACCATACAAACGAATTTGGAAACTAAACAGCACAGTGCAGACGAGGTATGGATAGGAGCAGAAGAGCCTGCTTTCTCTTTAGTACATCAAAGTAAGAGCAAGTGTGTGAAGATGAAGATTGGAAAGTACTGGGGTTTCGTTTGGTTTGGGTTCTCTTTTGATGGTTTGGTTTTTGAGATAGGTCTCACCCTGTAGCCTTGGCTGACCTAGAACCAACTGTGTACACCAGACTGGCCTTGAACCCATGGCAGTCTAGTGCAAGCATGACTTTTTTTTTAAATCACACATCTTAAACACACAGGAGACAGAGATAGGCAGATCTTCTGAGTTTTGAGACCAGGCTGGTCTACAGAGTGAGTTCCAGGACAGTCAGGAGCCAGGGCTACACAGAGAAGCCTTGTCTTTTTTTTTTTGTTTGTTTTTGGTTTTTCGAGACGGGTTCTCTGTATAGTACTGGCTGTCCTGGAACTCACTTTGTAGACCAAGCTGGCCTCGAACTCAGAAATCCGCCTGCCTCTGCCTCCCAAGTGCTGAGATTAAAGGCATGCGCCACCACACCCGGCCTGAGAAACCCTGTCTTGAAAGACAAATAAACAAAACTACATTTATGGGACTCGAGAGGTGGCTTTGCAATTAAGAACACGTACTACCCTTTTGTTTGTTTGGTTGGTTTTTTGTTTTGTTTTGTTTTCCCCGAGATGGTTTCTCTGTACAGCCCTGGCTGTCCTGGAACTCACTTTGTAGACCAGGCTGCCCTTGAACTCAGAAATCTGCCTGCCTCTGCCTCCGGAGTGCTGGGATTAAAGGCGTGG
>NC_034598.1:48744847-48745112 GCF_900095145.1 Mus pahari | reverse complement strand
TGGTACTGAGCCCTGCTGCATTTCTGAGTAGGTGGTACTGAGCCCTGCTGCATTTCTGAGTAGATGGTACTGAGCCCTGCTGCATTTCTGAGTAGATGGTACTGAGCCCTGCTGCATTTCTGAGTAGGTGGTACTGAGCCCTGCTGCATTTCTGAGTAGGTGGTACTGAGCCCTGCTGCATTTCTGAGTAGATGGTACTGAGCCCTGCTGCACTTCTGAGTAGATGGTACTGAGCCCTGCTGCACTTCTGAGTAGATGGTACTGA
>NC_034598.1:48724442-48744702 GCF_900095145.1 Mus pahari | reverse complement strand
TTCTGAGTAGATGGTACTGAGCCCTGCTGCACTTCTGAGTAGATGGTACTGAGCCCTGCTGCACTTCTGAGTAGATGGTACTGAACCCTGCTGCATTATCTTTACTCAGATAGTACTGTTCTATTTTTTCTGAGCATGTCTCCTTTTTCACAGGTATCTTGGCTCTCACAAGAATGGGCAAAAAGGGCAGCTCTGCCTTCTCATGTGGTCACCATGCTGGACAATTTCCCAACCAATCTGCACCCCATGTCTCAGCTCAGTGCAGCCATCACAGCCCTCAACAGTGAAAGCAACTTCGCCCGGGCATATGCAGAGGGAATGAACCGAGCTAAGTACTGGGAGGTAGGAGATTTGAATCGGGTGAACTGTTAGGAACTGAATCAGAGAGCACACACATGATTACCATGAGTGAGGCTCCAAGTTTCAGTCCCCAAAACGTGAGAATTCACTGTAAGATGGTGCACTTGTTTTCTGTTGAAGTCAGAAAATAGAGCCTGGGGTCTCCTATTTTTCCCCATCATCCTATTTATTTGAGCACTCACAGCATGTGAAGGTCAGAAGACAATTTATAGGAATTTTCTCCTCATACAATGTGGGGTACCAGGGATCAAACCCAGTTTGTTAGATGCCATTATCCAATGAGCTATCTCACCAGCCCAAGTAAGGAGAACACATTTTTTTTTTTTTTTTTTTAAATGTGTGTAAGTACACTGAAGAGGGTGTCAGATCTCATTATGGGTGGTTGTGAGCCATCATCCTATGGTTGCTGGGATTTGAACTTAAGACCTTCAGAAGAGCAGTCAGTGCTCTTCCCCACTGAGCCATCTCACCAGCCCCAAGAAGAGCTCTTATGAAGCCTTTGATAGCTAATCAACTACATTCTAGGAGGACTAATGCCAGCCACTTTCTGCAGACAACCCAAGACACTGTCAGGGCTAGAAAGGTGATCAGCATCCTGCTAATGGGATCCTGCAACAAGCTTTATTTACTGAAAATGGAAAGTGCCTACACTTGTTGGAACTCTGTTATTGGATGTGGAAAGGCCATAGTGTGCTGTCCAAGTGCATAATGTCCCTTTCCAACTCTACACAGACCACAGAAGTGCAGATTATGTAGCTAGGTTTATAAGAAGACGCCTGTTTTCTTTGTGTGTGTGGAGTTGGTGTGTGTGGAGGCCAGGGGTCAACATCAGCAGGTAGGTGTCTTCATTATCCTCTCCACTTTATCTACTTTGTCTTTTGAGACAGATCTTTCACTGAAATGAGCTCATTAAATTGGCTTGCCTGCCTGCCTGGCCAGTAAACTCCAGGGACCCCAGTCTCGGCCTCCCAGAGCTGTGCTTGTGGGCACCGTTGCTGTGCTTGGGTTTCCACGTGGGTGCTGGGGACCCAGTGAGGCTCAGCTGGCAGTGCCATCTTCTCGGCTCCTTTTGTTTATTTGGAAATAGGAAGTTTAGGGAAAGTAAATGACACACACAGATACATACATACACAACACACATACAGAAGCATACCTACATACGTCCATACACACATATAGATCAGACATGTACATACAGACACATACATGTATACACATACATACAGATACACATACACACATTATACACATACAGACATACATACACATACACAAATATCCCATACCACTTTATTAAACAGGGGTGTTGAAAGGATCTTGCTATGTAGCAGTTACTGTCTTTGAACTCACTGTATAATCCAGACTGGCCTTGAGCCCTCCTTTAGCCTTCTGAATGCTGGATTATGGTCATTTGCCACCACACCATTTTATGAGATGCTTGAGATGGAAGACACTATGTATCCTAGGCAAACACTCTTAAAGATTCACTTATGTATTTATATATGAGCCAGTGTGAGTTTATGTGCAACATATGTGTGTGTGAACCTATGAAGACTAGATGTTAAATCCCCTGGGACTGGAGGAATTAGGGGGTGCTTGTGTGTCAAAGCATGCATGTGAAGGTCTTACCATGTGGAGCCCAGGAGTTGAACTCAGGTCCTTAGGCTTTGTAACAAGTACCTTTACCTGCTGTTCAAATCATTGTTCTAGCTGGGCAGTGGTAGCACACACCTTTAATCCCTTGAGAGGCAGAGTTTGAAGACAGCCAGGGCTACACAAAGAAACCTGTCTTGGAAAACAAAACAAATAATACTTGTTATTTAATGTGTAGGTTACAATAATAGGAAAGATTGCCATGAAGTCAGTGATTCAACTATAAGTTTCATCTTTGGGGAGTGGATTATCTTGTGTGTATGAGTGTTTTTTCGTTTTGTTTTGTTTTGTTTTTTACCTACCATCACCTGCCTGCTCTTTGGCAGTAGATTACATGATGTCTGCTTGTGGACGTTGTACATCGTGGTGCGCACTAGGCTCCGCACCACGATGTACAACGTCCACAAGCAGCGTCAGATCTTGTTACGGATGGTTATGAGCCACCATGTGGTTGCTNGGATTTGAACTCNNGACCTTCGGAAGAACAATCGGGTGTTCTTACCACTGAGCCATCTCACCAGCCCGCTGAAGTGTATTTTTAGCTTCACAATTTCTTTGTAAATGGCCACATTCGCTGTCGCTAAAGCCCTGGGTATTTTGATATCTGAGATCTCTAGTTATCACTTGTCCTATGATGTTGGTGTGATGCTCTTAAAGGGGGTTGGGGATTTAGCTCAGTGGTAGAGCGCTTGAAGGCCCTGGGTTCTGTCCTCAGCTCCGGGGGGGGGGGGGGAGATCCAGTATCAGTAGTAGCCCCTAAAATTCATCTTTTAGAAATAGATTACTCGGCCGGGCGTGGTAGCACACGCCTTTAATCCCAGCACTTGGGAGGCAGAGGCAGGTGGATTTCTGTGTTCGAGGCCAGCCTGGTCTACAAAGTAAGTACCAGGACAGCCAGGGCTATACAGAGAAACCCTGTCTGAGTTCAAGGTCAGCCTGGTCTACCGAACCATCTCTCTCTAGCCCCATATTTTACAAAAAAAAATATAAGTGCCAGGTATTGAGTCCAGCTTCTTACATGCTGCATAAGTTTTCTATCAAAGTATACGTATATCAGAACCGGAGCTTTTGCTAGTCAATAATTGGTCAGCGCTTTGATGTGGAGACTAAAATGTAGAATTAACTTTAAAACATTTTTATAAAGAAATAAAGAATTAATGTTAAACAGTGGGCCGTGAGGTGGCTTACATGTAAAGGCATCTGTACGGTCCTGGAAACCTAACTTTAGTCCCCATAGAAGGGGAGAGGATCTCTGTGTGCTATGCCATGTTCCACCTCCCTCTGTGTGCCGGTAAAGGTGACATCTCCGCTCACGTTCAGTAGTGCCAAAGTTACAGCATCCTGGAGAAGACCACAATTGAGCATACCAGGGTTCATATTTAGTTTAGTTAACTAAGGTCTGGGAACCTCAGGTCTTCATCTGTGAATCTGAAGTCATGTATTTAGTGGGATGGAAACAGTGAGGATTGTGTGTTAATACCAGCAGATACTATAAACCTGGATTAAAGTGGTTTACTCAGTGTATGCTTATTGTTATTACATACCACAAAATATACTTAATATGTAACCACTCAGCATACAGCTATCAATGTAAAGGACAGTAAGTATCACAGCCCAATGCTTTGTGGGTAATTCCTTTTTTTTCTCCACCTTTCTTCTCTTTCAGCTCATCTATGAAGACTGTATGGACCTGATTGCCAAGCTACCGTGTGTTGCAGCAAAGATCTACCGGAATCTGTACCGGGAGGGCAGCAGTATTGGAGCCATTGACTCTAAGCTAGACTGGTCCCACAATTTTACCAACATGTTAGGCTACACGGACCCTCAGTTCACCGAGCTCATGCGTTTGTACCTCACCATCCATAGGTGAGCTCCAGTTGGTGTTGTGCCCCAGGGCCTGGATTGATGGGAAACTTTATTTTGTTTTTATTTTTGTTTCTTGAGACAGGATCTGTCTTATGTAGCCCTGGCTGTCCTGAAACTCACTCAGTAGACCAGGCTGGCCTCAGACTCATAAAGAACCGCCTGCCTTTGCCTCCCGAGTGCTGGGACTAAAGGCGTGCGCCACCACGCCCAGCAATGGGAGCGAGGATTGAGGTATGTTTCAAAAAAAAAAAAAAAAAACTTCTTAAAGTTATTATCTGGGAACACAGGGTCTGTAGCAAACGGGAAGAAACATCTTGTAAGGGTTGAAACTAGGTAAGAAATAAGGAAAGAAAGCTGAAAAGCCTAGGGAAATTGCCTCATATAAGAGAGTCCAACTTCCCAGGAGCGCCCTCTTCTGGTCATCATTACTAAACTGGGATGGGTAGCTGAGAATGTGTGTGATATCCCTATCAGTGGAAGTAGGAGTGGGGAGTGGGCATCCGCTGACTGGGCTCTAGGGTGTTGTGAGCCCATGAGGCCAAGATGACAAAAGAAATGTCTGTGTCATAATCAGCCTTCTCTTTCTCCCTTTGGCTCTGCCTTACATCCCTACAGTGACCATGAAGGTGGTAATGTAAGTGCCCACACAAGCCATTTGGTGGGCAGCGCCCTTTCGGACCCTTACCTGTCCTTTGCAGCAGCCATGAATGGGCTGGCAGGGCCTCTACACGGACTAGCAAATCAGGTGAGACTGGCCTTTCTCTTTGTTTCTGTTCTGTGTTTTGTTTTTACTCACATGCACTGTCTCTTATCTTGACATGCTTGCCTTGTCATGCGCATTCACATTTTTCTTTGCCCACCCTTGAACTTAACATGTAGGAGGTGCTTGTCTGGCTGACACAGCTACAGAAGGAAGTTGGCAAAGATGTGTCAGATGAGAAGTTACGAGACTACATCTGGAATACACTCAACTCAGGACGGGTAAGCAACCAGGAAAGAGACTAAGACCCAAACACTGCAGTCTGAAGAAAACTCCAGACCACTGAGACCTTGTCTCAAGGAAAAAATATAGAAAATAAAAGCAGTTCCTGCATTAGCCAAGAAGGGGCTTTCTTTTCTATAGTTTCTCCATACGTTTTCCTTGTGAATTTAGTTCTCTTTTTATGATGTTAGGGCTTGAACCCAGCGTTTTATGCCTAGGCAAGCATCCCACCACTGAGTTGTATTTCCAGCCCTTACTTCATTTATCCTTAGACATGTCTCATTGAGCTACCAGATTGACTTTGATTTACAGTCCTGCATGAGCACCGGTACCAAATCACCCTGAGAATGGAGAGAAGAACCCTCTACCTGAATGTGCCAATTGGGTTACTTTTTCCCATTCTTTACAGGTTGTCCCAGGATATGGCCATGCGGTACTGAGGAAGACCGATCCTCGATATTCCTGTCAGCGAGAGTTTGCTCTGAAACATCTACCTAAGGATCCCATGTTTAAGCTGGTTGCTCAGCTATACAAGATTGTGCCCAATATCCTCTTAGAGCAAGGGAAGGCTAAGAACCCTTGGCCCAACGTAGACGCTCACAGTGGGGTGCTGCTCCAGGTGAGTCCTCTCCTCCCTATTTTCTCTCTCCCTTGTACCACCATTGTTCTCTGGCTCGCACAAAATCAGCTCCCTAATCAGAGCAGGGGCACGGACCCCAGAGCCTCACATGTGCCCCTAGTTGAGACATGTCTCACTCAGTAGCCTTGACTGACTTAGAACTCTATGTAGACCAGTCTGGCCTTGAACTCAAGAGATTCACTGCCTTTGTCCCTAAGGGTTGGGGATGAAGGCACTCACCAGGCCTGGCACTTTTGTACTGAGTTGGTGGGGAATGTGTTCATGTGTTTTTCGAATGTAAGTGCATAAGGATTCCAGGGGTGCTGTCAAGTGTCTCCCTTTGTTGCTTTCCATCTTATGTTTGGAGATGGGGTCTCTTATTGAACCTGGAGCTCATTGATGCCACTTAGTGGTGACAAGCTCAAGTGATCCTCCTGTCTCCAGGATTTCAGGCACACGTCACAGCCCTGACTTATGTGCAAGTTAGGAATCTGAACTTGGGCCCTCAGCCTTAACTGGCAAACATTCCCAGCTGAGCTGTTTCCTTGGCCTCTGACCTTAAATACATGGATTTTCAGGTCTACGCTACCAGGCTCCTCCAGAGCAAGGACTCTTCTGTGTCCGTCCTCACAGAGCCCTTTGCTGCAGTTGCTGTGGCAGGGGCTGGGGTTGAGCCCTTGCCTGCTTTGTGACTGCTTTCCCTGGTGTTGTTTTTATTTAAGGCTGACTGGGCTAAGCCTGAGGAAGAGGGCGGCAGGGGAGGGTTCCCATGTTACTGTGTATTTGTATGCACCACTCATACAAGGCTTCCCATCTACATCGACAGTACTATGGCATGACGGAGATGAACTACTACACAGTCCTGTTCGGAGTGTCGCGGGCACTGGGTGTGCTGGCCCAGCTCATCTGGAGCCGGGCCCTAGGTTTCCCTCTAGAAAGGCCCAAGTCCATGAGCACGGATGGTCTGATGAAGTTTGTGGACTCTAAGTAAGGGTAAAATGGGAGACTGGGGGGAAACTGACTATAAGAAAATGAGGAAGCTTAAAAATAAAGTGTAATTTTGTTTTGTTTCAGGGGCCTTTAAGACTTAAGATTAAACTGTATCTGAGGCACTGAAAATACATTTGAAGTTAAAATATAAATTAAGACTTGAAAGACAACGTGACCCCTTCTCCCCTCACCAGCTCACCTCCCCCTCCTGGTATGAGCTGCCCAGCAGCTGTAGGGTGACCGGGACTGAAGCGTGTAGTTAGGTCTGGCTACCACCCTCTCTAGAGCAAGAGTCTGGCTCCTCCTCTTTAGGTTAAAGCAGGTTACAGAAAAGCTGCGGTCCTCAGTGAATCAGCTTTGTTTCTGCTGCCCCCAAACCATCTACACCAGGGACAGGTCCCCTTTATTTCCATAAAAATCATGCTGGATGTCAGCTGTGTCCAACACTAGGGCCTTTTCCCATGTGCACAAGCCCCTCCTACCTAGCAAGGTCTATTGGTTAGCTGGAGACGCTTTGGCAACTCTATGCTATAAGATGACCATAAATGGCATATTTATTGTGACCGGCATCCAACATTTGAGTTATTTCTCCTTTTAAATTATACCATTAAAGTTGAGGTCTGGGGAGTCGTGTTCCCTCCAGGCCTCTATACCTGCTGTGCCTCAAGCTGAGGATGCTGGGGGGGGGGGTCTCCCTGTCCCGAACTCAACTAGGGTCCTCTCTTAGCAGGTCTGTCCGACCTGTGGTCTTCCCGGTCGTTTGGCTTTATCAGTACTTAATGTGAACTAGGTCTTTTACTTCCATGGAACATAAGCCACTATCTTCTGACCTTGGTTTCTCCTGTTAATATGCTCTGGCACGGAACAAGGGCTCAGGAATGACCAGCCTCTTCGGGGTCTGGTCCCAGGTGTTAGTCTTTCCTTTTGAACAGCAGTTACAAATAGTTCCTATTGAATATTATGTGGACCTAGGGCTGGGGGGCATTCAAAACAGTAAGCCTTCTTCTCATCCCGTGTCAAGGAAACGGTCCTTTATTTATCAGTGTCTTTTGCTCTTCACTTAAGTAAGAGCTCATAGCACAGCACTTATTTTAGCATCCCCATTTGCACAGATTTTCAGTGACTCAGAATGCTCTACTGCCTTTTCTTTGAGAAAGGGTTGAGATACACTCCTGTTGTGCCCCCTCCTTATCCCAAAGCTCCTGCCTGTGTTTGTATAGAACCCAACTCCGGCACCACCACACTGTTGAGATGGACACACTGTAAACCCCTGGGTAACTAACTGTTAAAGTCATGATGCAGACTTCAGGTTGTTCTGTATAAAATGAAAAATAATAAATGTTTTTATTAACAATGTTTGAGCTTGCTCTTACGTAAGGCCTGGAAGACTCGTTGTGAGGAAGGGGTCTGGCTAGCAAGGTCTACAGCAGTGATTCTGAGCATCCCTCTTCAGGCAAGCTGGACATTCAGAGGGAGGCTGATTTCCAAAGACTTGAGTCTCTCCCCAAGGTTAAGAAGTCTTTACCTTTAACCCTCTTCCCTCCTAATCTGGACAGACCTCACAAGTGCTTGCCTGACTAGGCCAGGAGCTGGTCTAGCCCAGTGGGTGAAAGGAACACGAAGTCTACCAAGGACAAATGTAGGACACTAGAGGGCGCTTGTAGTTAGTGTGTCTCCTTGTTTTCCTTAAGGAGGCCTCCAAATAAGTGTGGTCCTCGGAGGCATTAGATACATGGGAAGTCTAAGACCATATGAATCTGTCCTGAAATTCCTGCTATAGATGACTCTATGGAAATGTCTATAAGTAGGCGAGAGGGTAGGTAGTCCTGGCTTACAGGATGTGCTACTATAGTGAGCAGGGACACTGTGTCCAAGAGGCTGTCTTACACCTTTACTCATGCAGGAAAGGAAACTATGACTCTCTTCTGCTTATTATGTTATCCCCCACCCCACCCCAAGAAACAGTATCCCACTCCCCCTCAAAAAATGACAAATTCACACTGTCACCATTTATTGAAGTTTTATAAAAACTCAGGCCACATGGAAGAAAAAAAAAGTGCATCCCAACAATATGGACCACACTGTTGAGTGCTTTCTCCTCCTCTGCTCTGTGGCGCTGTGGTAAAGCAGCTCCTCACCTTCTACCTGTCAGACAGCATGGATGTGTTCCTAAACTGAGGCAGGCTGCCTTTTCTCCTGAGAAGCTTAGCAGGGTAAAGGTTTCTTGCCAGCCAGTATCTGTGTGTCAGGAAGTTACTACTGTATTCCCCTGACCAGGCACAGAGACGCGACAGCCCTGGTTTTTCTTTGGTGTGCAATGGCCTTGGGCATGTGAGGCTTTCAGAGTGTGCCTGATGCTTTCCTGTGTATTTGTCTCACTTCCTTCCGTACCTGCTATCTTTCCTGTGCTCAGACAGCATGCAGCCCAGTTTAGGAAGAATTGAGAGGTAATTAGACCTCTCAGAGCAAGAGCCAAACCAAATAAATAAAATTGGGTGTGAGGAGGGGTTAGAGGCAAGGGAACAATCCCTTGTCTCAAGTTTGGTGCACTTCATGGAACATGAGTTCACGGGGGATGGCTGTTTCTGGACCAAACTTGGTTGCTGCCCGGCGCTCAAAAGCAGCAACATTCTGTTTTACAACCTCATCAAAAAACATGGTCGCCAGCTGGGAGTGGAGCAGAGAGCGAAACTCAAAGGAAATCTGGAAACACAAGAGACAGAAACATCAAGACCGTGGTGGGTAGCCCCTGGCCAAGTCAAGGACACTGATCTGTGGTCCCTTTTTCTCCTCTTTCCCTCCAAACATCACTTAAGAATCCTAACTTAGAACTGAGCAAAATGTAAATCTAAGATGGACTTCTACCTCTGGGTACTTGACGACTCGAAGTGTTAAGTGTTCAGTTGTACCCTCAGTCCCAGGCCTGTGTCACAAAACCTGACTCACCGAGAAGTCCACAGTGCAGGTTCGAGGGTAGGAGGGAATACCAGGGCTGAATCTCCAAATAGTCTCTAAGTGGTTGAAGAGCTTGCCGTCAGTGCAAACAGCCTGGAATAAAATACATTTGTCTAGTTAACTCCTATTGTTAAGGAAGAGGAGGGGTAGTGTTAGAGCAACAGTTCTTAACCCTTAGGGATTTATCAAATGATCCTTTCACAGGTCACCTAAAACCATCAGGGGAAATTTTACATTATGATTCATAACAGCAGCAAAATGACAGTTATGAAGTAGCAACAGAAATATTTTTGTTTTGTTTTTTTCGAGACAGGGTTTCTCTGTGTAGCCCTGGCTGTCCTGGAACTCACTCTGTAGACCAGACTGGCCTCGAACTCAGAAATCCGCCTGCCTCTGCCTCCCAAGTGCTGGGATTAAAGGTGTGCATCACCACGCCCGGCCAGAAATAGTTTTATGGTTGGGGGCTCACCACATGAGGAACTGTATTGAAGGGCCTTAGCATTAGGAAGGCCGAGAGCCACTGGGGGGGGGTTTTGCTCCGTGGAGCCACTTACACAGCATATGTGAGATCCTAGGCTGGCCCGCATGACTCAAAATAAGTAAAAGTGGTTTTCTTCCATTTAATGTTATATTTGGTTAAAAAAAAATTAACACATAGACATCAAGTAATTACAGGAAAAGCCAAAGTAGTCTTTGACCGTGAACCTGGTAAGGAACATAAACTTCCTGGGGAATCCCTCCCAGGCAAGCCTCACCTTGACCATGTGTGGTTTGACCATGGAGACAGCAGAGGTATAACGTTCCAAGACAGGTGGGAACCCAACCTCCAACTGGGCTTTCAGGTGGCCCTTACGGCTGGATACCACCAGTGACTTCTTACACCACGGCACAAACTCTCGGTACTCCTGGACATTGGACACCACCTCAAACATCTCCTGCATTGAGTACCTAGGGCAAGAGGAGTCGGAGGCCAAGGAACTGCCGGCGAGGCAAGGCTTCCTTGCCATCGATTGGTCTTCAAATAAGACCTTTGCCCACTAACCCAGGAACACAGACAAACCCGGATGATGTGTTTTACAGTTAGAATGAGAGCTTTCCACCCCCACCTGGCAAGGTCTCATGTAGCCCAGGCTAGCTTTAAACTCCATATAGTTGAAGTGATCTTGAACTTATGATGTTCCTGCCTCTACTTCCCAAGAGCTGAGATTACAGATGTGCACACCACACCTGGCTTGTGTTAGGGACCACACACAGCCTTGTGCATGCTAGGCAAACACTCTGCCAACCGAGACACATCTTCAGACCACAATATTATTTTATCCCAATACAGACTGTACACAACAGGTTGCCAGTTTTATTGATAGTCATATCTCAAATTTTCCTGTTTTGTATGGAACATGTACAGATCAGAGAACAACTTGCAGCGGACAGTTCTCCATTGTGTGGATTTGTGGAATCTCTATCAGGCCTTCAGGCTTACTGGCAGGTGCCTTTACACGCTGAGCCATTGGAGTTTTTAAGTCTTGTATAGCCCAGACTGACTTTAAACTGTGGAGCCCAAGTTGGCTTCAAATTCCTGATCCTCCTCGCTCAACATCATGAGTGCTAGGAACATACCTCTACAGCTTGCCTATAACACAGTGGAGCTGGTAATACTTGGTTCGTGTGCTCATGAGGCCTGAATGAGACAATCTGGGTAAAATGCCTATGTATGGACTGGAGATGGAGCTCAGTATCAATGGTAGATGCTTGTTTGGCATATGGGAAGCCTTAGGTTCATTCCCCAGCACCACATACATGGGTGGTGCTAGAGCAATGGCTGCTCTTGCAGAGGACCCAGGTTTGATCCCCAGCACCCACACCGGGGAGCTCACAAACGCCCTGCTGTCTTTTTTGAAAAATATGTTACTCCAAGCAGCATGGTATTCACAAGCCTTTAATCCCAGTACTAGAGAGGCAGGTAGATTTCTAAATTCAAGGACAGCCAGGGCTATACAAAGAAACCCTGTCTTGGGGCTGGAGCGATGGCTCAGTGGTTAAGAGCACCAGCTGCTCTTCCAGAGGTCCTGAGTTCAATTCCCAGCAACCACATGGTGGCTCACAACCATCTATAATAGGATCTGATGCTCTCTTCTCCTGTGTCTGGAGACAGCAACAGTGTACTCATAAATAAATGCCTTTTAAAAAAGAAAAAAGGACTGGTGATATGGTTCAGTGGGTAAGAGCACCCGACTGCTCTTCCAAAGGTGCAGAGTTCAAATCCCAGCAACCACATGGTGGCTCACAACCATCCTTAACAAGATCTGATGCCCTCTTCTGGAGTGTCTGAAGACAGCTACGGTGTACTTACATATAATAAATAAATACATCTTTAAAAAAAAGAAAAAGAAAAGAAAAAAGAAACCCTGTCTTGACAAACACCAAAACCAATCATTATTATTTACTATATAGATGGCAATCATAGGAAAGATTGCTAAACAGTGAGTTCCAAGACAGCCAAGGCTACATAGAAAAATTCCGACTTGAGTATTTTACATCTATTTGTGTATGGGAGCATGTATGCCACAGTTTGTACTGGAAGTCAGAAAACAACCCTCAGCAATTGGCTCTCCCCTTCCACCATGCAGATCCAGAGGGGTCAAACTCAGGTCGTGAACCTTGGCCGTAAGTATCCTCACCTCCATCGCCATTTCACCACTATCCTTTCTAGATAGATCTAATTGTATAGCCTGCAGTGCAGATTAATGGGCTGAAACCGATAGGGGTCCTCCTGCCTAGGGATGCTAAAGCTGTAGGCTTCTTCCACCACCAAATTTTTAAAAATGAATGTGTATGTTTCGAGGAGGGGATGTTCACGAGTGCAGGTGCCCACAGAATCCAGAACAGGACATGAGATCCTCTGGAGCCGAAGTCACAGGCTGTCTAGTGTAGGTGCTAGGAACTGAACTCAGCAGTGCAGGCTCCTAAACATTGACCCATTTCTCCAACCTCCCGCCTCAATATTTTTATAGTTAAAAAATTTTTAGGCTTTTTTAAAAATTATTTTATGTGCATGAGTGTTTTGCCTCCATGTTTATCTGTGCATCAAACATGCTCCTGCTTGAGGTCATGGTAAGCCTCCAGGTGGGGCTGGGAAACGAACCCGACCCTTTGCAACAACGAGTGCTCTTTATCACTGAGCCAACTCTCCAGTCCCTATAGTTTAATATTTTATTTATTATTATTATTATTATTATTATTATTATTATTATTGGTTTTTCAAGACAGGGTTTCTCTGTGTAGGCCTGGCTGTCCTGGAACTCACTTTGTAGACCAGGCTGGCCTCGAATTCAGAAATCCGCCTGCCTCTGCCTCCCAAGTGCTGGGATTAAAGGCATGCGCCACCACTGCCTGGCTTAGTTTAAAATTTCAAAAGCATTTTTGCTATAGCTGGACATGGTGGTGCATGCCTTTAATCCCAGCACTTGGGAGACTGGCCAGCCAAGCCTAAATAATGATTCCTTGTATCAAAACAAAACAAAAGCCTGACATCCTGATAGAGTAAAGCCCATTTAGTCCAGTGCCTAGGAGGCAGAAGCAGGCAGATCTCTGAGTTTGAGCCCAGCCCAGACTACATAGTTCCAGAGGAATATAGTGAGACCTTGGCTCAAACAACAATAACAAAAATGTGACTTAAGTTCTGTAACAGAGTGGTTTCTTAGCATGTTCAATCCCCAGCACTGCAGAAAACAGCAGCGTGGTGGCACATGTCTATCATCCCAGCTCTAGGGAGGTAGGTGGAGGCAAGATACAAGTTCTAAGTTTTCTTGACTGTATATCAAGTTCAAGGCCAACCCTAGGCTATGTGAGAGCCTGTCTCAAAATGTGTCTGTGTGTGATACGTATGATACAGCTCTGGCTATGTAGTCTGTGTCAAGTTTAGATTACAGGGTGTACTACCTTTCTATGATGTAACACAATTCGAGACTAATACACGTGCAGAATAACTAAGGTGGGAAATTTAGGTTGAAAGGCTGGGAGTAAAAAACGTTGCTGGGGAGACGAGTGGCCCAATATGAATCTTACCCACTATTGGTACATATTTATTTGGAGGGAAAAAAATAATGCTCACCCCATGATCCTACGCTCCGAGTAAGCCTTTCGCTTGTTGGTAAAGGGGGCAGCAAAGCCCATGAAGGAACGACTAGGAGGTAGGCCAGCCTCCGCTGCCAAGGCCTGGGCAGCGCGAGGCAAGAAGAGGTTACAGGAAATCAGAAACCTAGCGCCAAAAAGAAAGGAGAGGCAGCGTCACGATTCTTTTTTTGTATTCAACCAGTTCCAGGTGAAGGGGAAAGAGGGATGCATCATGGAGGAAGGTCGTTCGGGCAAGCTTTTCTCCCCCTAGCACCTGCTGCAGCTAGCTGGGCTAGCTGGGCTGGCTGGCCAGGCAGTCACGAGTGCGAAAGGTCGAGGGCGGCTGAGGACAAGGCCAGGGGTGGGGATGGGAAAAAGAAGGGCACGTCCGAAGTGCCAGCTGCCTTTGGGGCAACACTACTGCTGCAAGCAAACTGAAGCATCTCTGACGCCAGGGACAGGCCAGGCACATCAAAGCCAGAACGCCGGCGAAGGCCAAGAAGTGGCTGGCACGCACCCGCCCCGAGCATCTAACTTGTACACGTATCTCCAGAGCTCCGTTCGAACTCCCAGGGCACCACCAATTCCAGCCCTTCTCCAGCCTGCCGTCTAAGGGCTGCCACCCTCCACCGCTGAACTTCGGGGTGCCGGGCGACCCCCTCCGGTCCTGCGCGGACGTCTGTGCCTGCCTCTCACCTCATTGGCCGCGGCAGCCGCGGAGGGCCCGGGGGCGGGGTCGGGACGGAGCGCGCGCCCCGGCAGAGCGAGAAGCCGCAGCAGCTCCGGGCGGCCGCGCGCGTCGGGGCCGGGAGCCTCCGCGCGCCCGCAGAGGCCATGCGCACGCCCCTGCCTGGCACTCCGGGCGGCGGCGAGCTGCAGGGGAGGCCGGGCAGGAAGGGCGGCGCGAGCTCCGGCTGCCTTCGCCCTGCTCCGGCCCGCGCGCCGGGTAGGCTGTCACTGAAGCGGTGACCGCAGCTCCGGGTCCCCTCACGTCACGCCGTTGCCAGGGATCGGGAGGAGGGAGCGCGAGGAAGGAAGGGGCAACGCTGCCTGTCGGGAGATGTAGTTTCTTTGACACCTCTGGCGTGAAAGAAAGGGCGCTGGGTGCGTGTCTGAGGAGCTGCAGAGATGGCTCGGGGGAGTGAGGTCGCCTGGCACAAACTACTTGGCGAGTCTTTGGTCACAGGACCTGATACGTAGACGGAGAGGCGACGTCGTGGGCGTGTCAACGGCAGATGGCTGTAGATGTCCAGAGGAACGTTTCTCAGAGCCCTTTAGAAGGAGAGGCTCTTTTCATCCTAGTGGCCTTTGCAGTGCCTGCTGCCGGTTTAAGTCTTTGGAAAAGGATATTAACGTTGCAAGTTCTGGGCTGACTTGCATAGTCTCTCCTCGATCTACACGCCCTTCTTCCTTCCTCCTCCCTCTCGTTATTCGAGACAAGACAATTCAGGCCTTGAATTTGCAGTGCTCCTTCATGAACGAACGTCCCTAGGAGCAGAATTTCCTCCCTAATATTTATGGAAAGAAATCTGAGGCAGAAGCAGGAGGGTCGCCACAAGTTCCAGGCCAGCCTGGACTACCTACCAAGTTTTAGAGTAGCCAGCTCTACACATGAAGCAAACCCTGCTCTCAGACCAAACCAAACATAAGAGATGGTTTGTTTGTTCTTTGAGACGCCCTCACTATATAAGCTTGGTTGCCCTGGAACTCTTGGATATCGTTCTGCCTCTTAGCTGATGAGATTACAGACATGCGCCCCAGGAAGGGACAGCTTTGGGGTGTCATGATCTTATTCTATAACCTGTGCTGGCCTTGAACTCATATGCACCTTCTTGCCACCTCTTCCCAGTTGCTGGAATTACAGGTGTGAGCCACTACTAGCCGAAATTTACTTTTAGAGAAAAGCACCATCACTGTCTGGAAAAATGTGTACTCAGTGGAGGATGAGACATCACAGGCAGAAAGCCCAAAGGTGAATATCACGTCCCAGGGTTCAAGGAGGAAACAAGCGCTCTTGGGAAAAGTATGACCAAAGGAAAAAGAGAGAAGAGAGATAAACTGCAAATTAGAAAGAGATTAGCCTAGACGGGTGCGAGAGCAAGCAAAATTCTCCGGACTGCCAGAGAGCAAGCTCTGCTTTCCCTCCGCTGGGTTAAAGCTCCCCACATTGATTCGAGCTTTGTCTGACAATGGAAATGTGCTGGCAGGAAGAAGACCCGCCATCAAAGCTACATTGTGATACAAGTCAAATGCTTTACACAAATAAGGTCAGAGTCAAGAGGAGGCTCCCAGATCTCTCAGTGGGTAAGGGTGCTTGCCACCCAGTCTGATCTGAATTCAATCCCCAGGACCCCCCATGGAGAGAACCAGCTAAACACACATACAACACACATGTGTGTCCCCCCCACACCATAAACACACATTCACATTCTCATGTACATACACATTCACATTTATACACTCACACACACACACATTCTCTCACACACACATACCATGTACACACACATACTCATTCTCATGCGCGCGCGCGCACACACACACATACACACAGAGAGAGAGACTTTTTTTTTTTTTTTTTTGTTTTTCGAGACAGGGTTTCTCTGTGTAGTCCTGGCTGTCCTGGAACTCACTCTGTAGACCAGGCTGGCCTCGAACTCAGAAATCCGCCTGCCTCTGCCAACCAAGTGCTGGGATTAAAGGCGTGCGCCACTACGCCCGGCTGAGAGAGAGAGACTTTTTAATAAAAAGTTGGGTTTTTAAACGACCGAATGAATGTTTTGTCTCTTTTCCTTTTTGCTTTCTTCCACCTTCCTGGGGTGGGGATGTGGGGGTGTGGGGAGCATGAAACCTCCAGATGCAGAATGATTGCATTTCTAACACTTTTCCTTCTGAGCCCTTCAGGGAGAGCGGGCTGTGTCCTCATTCCCACGTCCCTTCCCTTCCTTTCAGTTCAAAGGTGGTGCTCCTTCAGCGTATGACCTTGAAGGGCAGCCTACTCCTTCCAGCTTCATTCTCTGGTCTGAACCCACCTCCTCTGACGTCTGAGACAGCTGCTTGGAGTGAGGAGTAGGGTTGGGCAAAGCAGGGACATTAACTGGGATACATGACTGAACTGTGACCTCATTAACACCGCCTTAACAGAGTTAACTGCCTCAGAATCCCTAAGGCCCAGGAGTCCTACAAAGCCAATGTGCTTGCTGTTCTCCAAGTAATTAAATAGCTAATTACTCCCATTTAATCCTTTCCTAGTTCATTCCCCTCACCTCTTGTTGTCCTCCTGACATTTTACACCAATAACTTCTTTTAAGTACTGACTTCAGAACACCTCCTCCAGGAAGACTCTCTTGACTGAGCCCATATCAGTACTCTGTTCTGAATACTGGAATTCATAAAAATAAGCATGTATCATATTTTCTCCTTGTTTTATGTGTTGTGTTATATTTTCCTGGCTGTAAACATTTCAAAAAGAGACACTTGCCATAACTTTTTCTTTAAAAACACAAACAAAAATTTTTTGTTTGGGAGCTGGAGAGATGGCTCAGTGGTTAAGAGCACTAGCTGCTCTTCCAGAGAACCTGAGTTCAGTTCCCAGCAACCACAGGGTGGCTGACAATGATCTGTAATGGGATCTGATGCTCTCTTCTGGCATGTAGGCATACCTACAGGTAGAACACTCATATACATAAAAAGTAAAATAAAACCTTTTGTTTGGTTTTGAGGTAGGGTCTCATATAGCCCAAGCTTTCCTCTAACTCATAATTTAACCAACAAGGCTGACCTTGAACTCCTGATGTCCCTCTTCATGAGTGCTGAGGTTACTGCTTGTCTTGCCATACTCGACTATAACTTATTTGTTTGTTTTGAGTCAGGGTCTCTCTACATAGCCCTGGCTGCCCGGGAACTTCCTATGTAGACCAGGCTGGCCTTGAACCCTCAGAGATCTGCCTGCCTCTGCCTCCCAAGTGCTGGGGCTAAGGCTATTTGCCACCACACTAAAACGTCTAAGTTTCTACCTACCGCCCAGTTAGTGTGGTAAAGCATATATACTGGATATTTACATGTGTTAGTGTTGTGGGGTACCCTTCAGAGAAGGCTACCCAGTCATAGGTTTAAGTCAACAGAAAGGCTTTACTAGCTGGTTGGCAACTACACTGGGTGTCTGGGATTCCAGTGTTGCTCCCAGCCTTTCTCAGGATGACTTTTAAAAAGATTTATTTATTTTTATGTATACGGACTCACTGTAGCTGTACAGGTGATTGTGATCCTTCATGCGATTGTTAGGAATTGAATTTAGGACCTCTGCTTGTTCCTGTCAACCCTGCTCTCTCTGGCCCAAAGATTTATTTATTATTACAAATAAGTACACTGTAGCTGTCTTCAGACACACCAGAAGGGGGTGTCAGATTCCATTACAGATGGCTGCGAGCCACCATGTGGTTGTAGGATTTGAACTCAGGACCTTCTGAAGAGCAGTCAGTGCTCTTACCCACTGAGTCATCTCACCAGCCCTCAGGGTGATCTTTTAAATCGCAAAAACCCATGTCCTGGTTGGCATGCTTCAGTTAACCAGAACAGTTAGCTGGAACTACAGAAGCCAAAAAGCAAAGTTAGCACATTTAGGGACTTGCCCAGAACTATGGACTTTGATGGATTAGGCCCTTTGTTTTCATTTTGGCAACTAAACTCTCTGTGTGCCAAACTTTCTGGCTTGAATGATACTTCCATCATGGAGTTGGTTATGCTAAGGTCTGGAGGGCCTGTTATGTTATAAGCCTCTGTGTAGATGCTGGGACTTGAACCCAGGTTCTCTGGAAAAGCAGGCAGTATCCCCAAATGCTGAGCCTCTACTCCCAGCAATTTCTGATTTTTAAGGTCAGGTCTTAGTAGTCCAAGCTGACCTGAATGTCAAGGCTGACCTTGAACTCCTGACGTTCCAATCTCTACCTCCCAAGGGCTTGGATTACAGGAACGCGTTACCATCCCCAGCAAGTTCACAAATATCCCGTTCAGAAGTTGAACTCAGGACCGTCCTCATAGCCGGCCTTTGTCAACGGTTCCATCCCTCTCCACACATTCCCTCGGAACTCCAGATGTGTCAGTGTTACTAAGCCATTTCCTCTCTTTCTTCCCTGGGACATCCTCTTTCTTGCTCTACATAACGTTAGAAAGTAACCTCTAGTCTTTCCTCTTCCCGTCTGCCCAGAGATTCAGTCTGACTCTCTCCCTGGTTCACCCCACTCCTGAGCCAGGCCTCAGCACATGACTCCAGCTCCACCCCTGACTGAATTCTCAGGTTACTAAGAGCTATTTTGAGCACTAGAGGCTGTGTGCTACCCTCCTCCTCTTGGGCCATATCCTAGCTTAGGCCATCATACCCAATGGCCAAGCAAGCATCCATGTGACACTCAGCTTCGTTTTGTTCCTATCTCTTCCCTCCTCCTCCTCTCCCTCCTCCTCCCTCCTCCTCCTCTCCCTCCTCCTTCTCCTCCTCCTTTTCTTAGTCCTCAGATATAAAGTGCCAGTTCCCAACGCTTATTTCCCAGTCTTAGAAACCCAACTAACCAACAAACAGTAACAACAAAAATCAACACTTGTGTGTGAGGCACTTTTTTTTCAATTTGTAATTCTATGAATCAAACCCAAGGCTTCTAACACGCTAAGCAAGCACTCTTTCATTAAAAAAAAAAGTTTACATTTATTTACTTACTTATTGTGTCTACACATAAGCATTGGAGCGCACTTCTGTGTGCCATAGCATTTTTTTTTTTTAAAGATTTATTTATTATATGTAAGTACACTGTAGCTGTCTTCAGACACTCCAGAAGAGGGCGTCAGGTATTGTTACGGGTGGTTGTGAGTCACCATGTGGTTGCTGGGATTTGAACTCTAACCCTAACCCTTCGGAAGAGCAGTCGGGTGCTCTTACCCACTGAGCCATCTCACCAACCCTGTGCCATAGCATTTGTGTAGAGATTAAAGGGCAGCGGGCAGACGTAGATTCTGCTGTTCTGCTACACGGGTCTCAGGTAGTAAACTTAGGCCATCCACACCATTTTAACACTTAGCTGTATCCTTATGCTCAGCCGTCTTTTCTGTTTTATTTTTATTATTTTTTGTTTGGTTGGTTTTTCCAGACAGGGTTTCTCTGTGTAACCCTGACTGTCCCAGAATTTACTTTGTAAATCACAGTGGCTTCGAATTCACAGAGATCCTCCTGCCTCTGCTTCTTGAGCTCTGGGCTTAAAGGCATGCTCCACCAACACTGGGATCTGTTTTATTTTTATTTATGTATATATGTGTGTTTGGGGGGAGTTGGAGGGAGGTGCTGCATGTGAGTGTCGGTGCCTGAGGTGGCCAGAAGAGGGCATCAGTTTCCTTGGAATTACAGGGGGTTGTTGGCCACCCAATGCGGAGCCTTGAGTGCTCTTTCTGGATAAGCTCTCCTTCCAGCCTCCTTAGCTCTCATTTGACTTTTTGAGACAGGACCTCACTAAGTTGCCCCCACTGACCCTGAACTCAGTCTACAGCTCAGTCAGGACATAAACTTGAGCTCCCGTGCCTCAGCCTCCTGAATGGCTGGGATGACAAGTGTATATCTCCACAACCGATGGTCCCGCGTGGTGTGGAAGGTTGAGCCTGAGCCTTCATGTATGCTAGGCTCTAGAACCATAACCTCTTTTATTTTTAATTAAAAATAATTTTAAAAAATATTTATTTTT
>NC_034598.1:48714068-48724231 GCF_900095145.1 Mus pahari | reverse complement strand
GGGATTAAAGGCCTGCGCCACCAGGCCCGGCTTATTTTTATTTCTTGCGTTTGAATATTTCCGTATGTGTGTGTAAGTACACCAAGTGTGCTTAGTGCGTGGAGAGGCCAGAAGGCGTTGGATATCCAAAAATCAGGAGTTACAGATAGTTGTCTGTATTCCCAGCATGCTGGGAATCAAACTCTGGCCCTCTGTATAAACAGCAAGCACTTTTAACTTATTAGCTATTTTTCCATCCTCCCTCCCAAATTTATTATTATTTTATTATTATGCATTATTGTTGTTATTGTTGTTTGGAGGTGAGATTTGAGACAGAGTGTTTTCTTCTCAATTTAAACTACTTTTATTATCTTACACGTATGAATGTTTTACCCACCAAAAATTTCTGGAATTGGAGTTACAATCAGCTCTCAGTTGCCAAGTGGCTGCTAGGGATTAAACTTGGGCCCTTTGGAAGGGTGGTCAATTCTCGTTAACACGCTGAACCACCCAGCCAGCCCCAACACTTTCTTGTTGGCTAATGGATATAGGAGGACCCCATACACTGTGGGTGGTACCATCCCTAGGCAGGTGGTCCTAAATTAGATAAGAGATCTGGTTAAGCTTGAGCCGGCAAGCTGCATTCCTCCCTGGGTTCTTCTTTCAAGTTCCAGTCTGAGTTTCTGCCATAAGTTTTCTCAAAGATGGACTAAACCCTTTCCTTCTCTTAGTTGTTTTTGGTCATTGTTATCTTAGCAACACAAAGGAAGCTAGGGTAAACTGGGGCTCATGACGTAGCCAGGACAGTTCTTGAATACCCCATCCTCCTGCCTCAGGTTCCAAAGCACAGGAATCTTATACATGATTCACACCTGGCTCTAAAGCGTCTTTTATAAATTGTACCCATCTATCAGTCTCCACTTTTCTTTTTCCCTCGGCCAATTGTCCCTGATTGGCTGCCTCTTTTGACCTCTCCAATGGGTGAGGGGGAATTCCTCTCTACTGTTATTACCCTAACCTGGCAGGTAATTATGGAGTTGCTGTTGGGCTTAGAGGCCTTTCTCCGGCTGCCAAGTGCCCTGATCTTCACGGAGGCTTCCTGAAGCAGGAGTCTTTCTTGAGATTTTTCTGCAGTTTAGCAATCTTGCTATTTCCTTTCTACCCAGTGGAGACTGGTTCTGGGGCCATCTATAAGCCTCGGGTCGCCACACTCCGAGCTTCCACTATCTCTGGGGTACTCGGGGGTGTGAGTACGGCCGGGAGGCGTCCGCTCTACCGGAGCACTTTGTGGGTGAGCTCTCGCCGGCTGAGCTCGGGAGTCACCGGGGGAGCGAGACCCGACTCCGTGCCATGGGCCTGCGAGAGACCCCTCGGGCCGCCCCGGCTGCAACGGAGGGCACAGCGCGGTCCGCTGGCGGAGCTGCGGAACCCGCGCGCGGGGCAGGGCGAGTCCGGGCCGCCCTGGCCGTCCTGGCTCCGGGCGAGGGTGCCGAGGCCCGGGCAGCCTGTGCGGACAGCGAGCACCCCGAGGCCCGGCCAAGGCTCGCCGCCAGGGAGCGCTGCGGGCTCCCGCTCGCCCGCCCCCCGGTAGGCGGGGCCGCCCTCTCCCCGCAGCCGCCGCCGCAGCCGCCGCCTGGGCCGCCCCGTGTCCCCGGTGGAGCCGCCGCCGCCGCTGCCGCCGCCGCCGCGAGCTCGATGCGGACGGAGCCTGGGCCGGGCCATGGGGATCCTCAGCATCACGGACCAGGTCAGCCCTCCCGCCCTTCCCCACTTCCTCTTTCCAAGCTCCGGCGCCGCCGCCACGCGAGCCCGGGGATGTGCGGCCTAGGCTGGGCCCGAGCCCGGGGTTCCCGCGGCTCCCGCCGCGCCCCACGCCGTGCTCCACTCCGCGGAGCGGGTGTCCTTGGGGGCCCGGCGACCGGTGGGGGCACGGCGGGAATCCGCTGCAGCCAGGACCCCTGTAGCGCAGCCCCTCCAGCGACGCCCCCCTCCAACCTGTGAGCTCCCCCACCTCCCGGTAACGCCGTGGCTCGGGCCCGCTCCCTGAAAGCTGGTTCTCCCTGCAGCCGCCCCTGGTCCAGGCCATCTTTAGCCGAGATGTGGAGGAAGTGCGTTCCCTCCTCTCGCAGAAGGAGAACATCAACGTACTGGTGAGTTGGGAGCAGGGAGGATGGCGAGCCGGAATCCGGGCTCCGGTGTTCGGGACCCCTCCCCACAAGTGGGGCGGCTCCGTTTCTCCTCTGCTCTGATGAAACTGCAGCTCTTTCTACCCAGAAACGGGAGCCTGCTCCGCATTTAAGGTTGGTCAGGCATGGAGCACCGACCATGGGTTCTGGGGATGCCCAGAAAACGGTGTTCTCTTCTCAATCATCGGGGTCTGCAGCGCCCCCACCCCTCCGGGAAGGAGTAGGTTTCTTGGTCGGTAGCCCTGACTCCACCCTCCCAGGATGCTGGCTTTTGAAGCCCGATATTGGGATTTAAGACCCTGCAGAACCTAGAGGAAGGGAAGGGCTTGGAGTTCTCATACTAGAACTGGCGTTCGGGATAATTTCTCTCTACAGCTGCTTCTCTTTTCTGCCTTTCCCAGGACCAAGAGAGGCGAACCCCATTGCATGCTGCTGCCTACGTAGGCGATGTCCCCATCCTCCAGTTGCTACTGATGTCAGGTGAAAGTGGGGAGCTGGGAGGTGCGGCACCTAGTGAGGGGAGAAGTCTCTTTAGATCCGAGGATTGATTGCTGGTGCTTGGTCCAAGAATGGCTTTCTGTCCGTTCAGGATTCCCCACTCTGATTATTGGTTTCCTTCCCTCCTCCTCCTCCTCCTCAAATCCCAACAAAATAGGAAATTGTGTCCACACAGGTGCTAACGTCAACGCTAAGGACACACTGTGGCTGACCCCTCTTCATCGTGCCGCTGCCTCCCGAAACGAGGTACAGACCCTGCCTCATTTCTCCCTTTCAAAAATGATGGGCTGAGGGCTAGAGAAACTCAGTTCTCTGCCCTACAGACTCTTCTGCCCCACACAGGGAGGAGACCAGAGTTTGGCCTCTCCTTCCTGCCCCTACAACTGGCTGGTGAAGGGGGGGTTGCTGAGTGCTGCCAGCTGATGTGACGTCAGGGAGAGCTTAACACTGGGCTGGCAGACTGCGGGGGCCCTGCTGCCAGGCCTGAGTGACTCATCCCTCCCTGGGGGCCACCTTAAGTCTGATCCCCCTCTGGGCACTGAGATTTCTCTCCTTGTGATGGGGTGGGGAGTGGCGATTCTTGTGTCCTTGCCCCTCAAGCAACATTTAAGTTGACCGCCTAAGGGCCCAAACTCATGCGGAGTCCTGTACTATGGTGTTATCAACCCTGAAGAGGAAGGGAAAGGCTCTTTGATCTCTCATCACTTCCTTGACTCAAGCCCCCAGGGGGAGAGAGCTTAAGGCCAGTGGGAATGGTGTGGGACGGGTTTACCTACCGGGAACATTGAATTTCGAAGGGGATCCAGTTATGTTTGTTTATTGAGGTTATAGAAGATATGATTTTGGTGTCTATGGAAGGGCTAAGGGGAAGGATGTTTTTGCCATTAATACAGTGGGAGCCATTTGTTTTTCCTGGAAGTAAGCTTGGGATGTGTGGATTTGCCCAGGGTGGGTGTGAGTGGAGATTTTCAGGGACCTGGGTTGTAGGATGATAGATGCTAAGTGGCTTGGGGAACAGAACCTTGTTTTCCTCAGCAAAGCAAAGAAGTTTAAGCTCCAACGACCTCAGGTCTGGAGAGGTTAGGTGTGTAAAGGAAATGAAGAAATACCGTGCTAGGAAGATGGACGACTAGTCACCATACCAGCCCCTTCCATCTCTCCTATGTCACTTCCTGCTCCCCTCTGTCTTCTCTTGTCCCTTGCTCCATCACAGAAGGTGCTGGGGCTGCTGCTGGCACACTCAGCGGATGTGAATGCCCGGGACAAGCTGTGGCAGACACCACTGCATGTGGCTGCTGCCAACCGGGCCACCAAGTGTGCAGAGGCTCTGGCACCCCTATTGAGCAGCCTCAATGTGGCTGACAGGAGCGGGCGCAGCGCTCTACACCACGCTGTACACAGTGGGCATCTTGAGGTGAGGAGCATTGCAGTCTAGGCACAGACTTCTCTCTGTTCCTGCTCACCCCTTATGTGCTTCTAGACCCGATGGGCAGGAGTAGCTCAGATAGTTATTTAGACACTTGGGGCCCTGCCCCAGAGGAATGATTGCGTTAACCAGAGGGTTTTGTTGGGGAGGGGGGATGTTTGTTTTTGAGATAGAGTCTTACTATCCATGCTTGTCTGGCCTGGAGCTTGCTATGTAGACTAGGCCAGCCTTGAACTTGAACTCACTGAGATTCCCCTGCCTCTGCTTTCTGAGTGATCAGGTTAAAGGATGCACTGGCATCCACAGCTTATATTGAGTTTTTATTGAACCAGTGTGTTATACATGCTTGGTAAAGGCTGTGTCACCGAGCTACACTTTGAACCATAGATTGAAATTCTTTTGTTCTAGTGTTGGCAATGGCAGGCAAGCGATAGACTGTTTACCTGCATTTCCATCCCTCCTTTTACATTTTACCTTAAATAGCATTGAACTTACTCTGTAGCCCAATTAATCCTGATAGTCGTCCTGCCCAAGTGACACAATTATAGACTCATAAGGTTTTGAGAGTCTGCAAGCACCTGAAGAAACCCTTGAATCTCTTTTACCCAGTGGCATCTTGTGGGTGCCACAGCTCTGGTCCTCCAGGTTGTCCTGCTTGAGAACAGAGGTGTCAGCTGTCACCCCCGACATTGCAAACACAAAGGGAGAGGATGCTGAGTGCACCTCTCTTTTCAGGAGGTCAGAGGCATCTGGACCTTGGTAGGTTGAGCGCATGAACCTGTCCCGTGTCTTTTATATCCTAATATAGACAGTGAACCTGCTCCTGAATAAGGGAGCCAGCCTGAATGTCTGCGATAAAAAGGAGCGGCAGCCGCTGCACTGGGCAGCTTTTCTAGGTGAGAGACACTGTAGGAAAAGGAAGAATTTGATTGTTAGGATCCCCAGGGCAAGTTTCACCCTTTGGGGGTGGAGCCTGGAGCCTTTGGGGAGGGAGCCTGAGGCCTTTGTGGGTGGAGCTTTAGGGCTTTTGGGTTTACCATCCACCTGCTTGCTTCTCTCCTTCCCTCCCTCCTTTCCTTTCCTTTCCTTTCCTTTCCTTCCTCCCTCCCTCCCTCCCTCCCTCCCTCTTCCCCTCCGTCCTTCCCTCTTTCTTTCCTTCTTTCCTTTTTTTCTTCATAGGGCATTTAGAGGTCCTGAAACTGCTGGTGGCACGTGGAGCAGACCTCAGCTGTAAAGATCGAAAGGGCTACGGGCTGCTCCACACAGCTGCAGCCAGTGGCCAGATTGAAGTGGTGAAGCACTTGCTTCGGATGGGGGCCGAGGTCAGAGCAATATACACTGGGTCTGGGGGCTCAGGAAGGGGTTGGAGGTCAGAGCAGTATACACTGGGTCTGGGGGCTCAGGATGGGGGGGGCCGAGGTCAGAGCAGTATACACTGGGTCTGGGGGCTCAGGACGGGGCTGAGGTCAGAGTCTGTTATAGAGGTTGAGAATGCTGGGGCTTTCTGGAGGCTAGAAGGGCATGGGGAAAGGGTCTGATTAAGGCTTACATTGTATAACAGAACAGTTATTTTGTATTAGAAGCCTGAAGGGGCTGAGGCAGTCGGATTTCTAGGACCTGTAGGCTAGCTGGCTGCTTCTGACTTTGTACCCTCACTCCTGGAAATGCAGATCGATGAGCCCAACGCTTTTGGAAACACAGCTTTGCACATTGCTTGCTACCTGGGCCAGGATGCTGTGGCTATCGAGCTCGTGAATGCAGGAGCCAATGTGAACCAGCCAAATGACAAGGGCTTCACTCCACTGCACGTGGCGGCTGTCTCTACCAATGGCGCGCTCTGTCTGGAGCTGTTAGTTAATAATGGGGCTGATGTCAACTACCAGGTACCTGAGAGGGTGATGTACACACTAACATGTCTCGATAGCCTTCCTGGGAGAATTACCCATTGGTCTTGTGGGTAATTAAGTCTTATCAGGGACTTGAGGATGTGGCCAGGGGATCCATATAACATTTCCATCCTCACTGACATCTTCCTAAAAGGCACTGTACATGTATGTAAAGATTGCACTTTACATTTAATAACTACCGCCATGTTCCCACAGAGTAAAGAAGGGAAAAGTCCCCTGCACATGGCTGCCATCCATGGGCGCTTCACGCGGTCCCAGATCCTCATCCAGAATGGTAAGGACTCAGAAACGTGCTTTCTTCCCCTGAGGAATTCCCCCCTGAAACCTCTGTCCTCCCGACCCCTTCTCCAGCTCAGGACAGGCATTTGGATGGAACTCTGCCTTTCCCCGTCTAAGGCTTCCAAGTACTGCATGCAGAATGCTTGCATCAATTCAACATAGGATAGCACTTGAGTGATCACTAACTGGTGTGAATGGACTTAAGCCTGAGACAAGCATGGGTTGTGTGTGTATCCTTGTCTCAGGTAGCGAGATTGATTGTGCTGACAAGTTTGGGAACACGCCCCTACATGTGGCTGCTCGCTACGGACACGAGCTACTCATCAGCACTCTCATGACCAATGGCGCAGATACTGCCCGGTGAGTCAGGACCTTTGACCCCACATTGTCCACACATCAAACACAGACGTCCAGAGGTGCTTGCTGAAGGCACAGCCGGAGCCCCTCTTAACCTTGACTCCTAGGGTGGTAGCGACCACAGAAATGAGCTCTGTATGTAACTCTGTCTACCTCTTCCCAGGCGAGGTATCCACGACATGTTCCCCCTGCACTTAGCCGTTCTCTTTGGATTCTCTGACTGTTGCCGGAAGCTTCTCTCCTCAGGTACTTGGTGATGGGCTGGGTGATGGGGCAGTGGTGGTGCAGGGATCCTGGATGCAATGTGGCTGGTGTGCCCCTCCAGGTCAGCTGTATAGCATCGTGTCTTCACTCAGCAACGAGCACGTGCTTTCTGCTGGGTTTGACATCAACACACCGGACAGCCTTGGCCGCACCTGTCTTCATGCTGCTGCTTCAGGAGGGTGGGTCTTCTCCCTTGGCCTTGAGAGCAGAGCAGGGGTGGGGTCCCCACCGTCTGCCTGGCTTCTTTCCCTTAAACAATGAAAATAGTCGCTGTCAGAATGTCCACTCTCAGCCTCTACCGGGATTGGTGGCCGTGCTTCAAGGCTTTTACACTAACCCCTTGTCTGTCTTTTAGGAATGTTGAGTGTCTTAATTTGCTGTTGAGCAGTGGAGCTGACCTGAGAAGGAGAGACAAATTTGGAAGGTAGGTTAGTATGCTGAGGTGTCAGAGAGAACGCTGTGGGAGGAGGGGCATAAGCAAGGGACATGTTATGGGTACCTATATACTGCTTATCTGGTGTTCATATCTGTCCCTGACTCTTTGACCTGTCCCTCAACACACTCTCCAGGACCCCACTGCACTATGCAGCTGCCAATGGTAGCTACCAGTGTGCAGTGACGCTGGTAACAGCCGGGGCCGGCGTCAATGAGGCCGACTGCAAGGGCTGTTCGCCCCTTCACTATGCTGCTGCCTCTGACACCTACCGGAGGTGAGGCTCCTTCCTACCTTGGTGCTTCTCGTCCCTCGACCTCCCTGAACTGTCCTAACCTCTTTTCCTGTGTGCTGCCAGAGCGGAACCCCACACTGCTTCCAGCCATGATGCTGAGGAGGATGAGCTGCTGAAGGAGTCCCGTAGGAAGGAGGCCTTCTTGTGAGTATTGAAGAGGCTGGTGCGATGTGCCTCCCCAGAGCCACCCTGACCCTCCTTTATCCTTCCTCCCATCCCGACTCCGCTGCCACCACTGCCTCATTGGTCAGCCTGCAGTGTGGGGAATGTGTAGGGAAGGACAAATGAGCGATGCAGCTCCTCCCCTCAAGGAACAGGGAGCCTAGGAGGATGGGAAAGCAACATGCACGGGCTGCTTTAACTGAGCCCTTATCTTTCGTGTTCCAGGTGTTCTAGGTGCTAAGGTGCTAGGCGTTGGTCCTGGGATGGTCTTGATTCATTCAGAGCAGGCAGGATGCTACTGAGCCTCCTCATAGCTGGTTCTAAGGAGAAAGGATGAATTAAGCTGGGTGTAGTGGTGCAGACCTTCATTTTAGCTCTCAGGAAGAAGAGTTTGAGGCCTGGTCTACACAGCAAGTTACGTCTGCAGGGTTATACAGTCAGACCCTCTCTCTCTCTCTCTCTCTCTCTCTCTCTCTCTCTCTCAAAACAAAGCAAAGCAAAACAACACAACACAACAGATGAATTACCCTGGGGCTTTGGTGGTGGGGATTTCGCTGTAGAGTACAATGTTAAAACTGTTCCCAACATCGAGACATGACAACCAAACGTCTTCAGGAATATTTGCCTAGAGAGCAAACCACTGATAAGACTGCTACGACTAAAATTGTGAGCCAGGTGTGGTGGCACACGCCTTTAATCCCGGCACTCGGGAGGCAGAGGCAGGTGGATTTCTGAGTTCGAGGCCAGCCTGGTCTACANAGTGAGTTCCAGGACAGCCAGGGCTATACAGAGAAACCCTGTCTTGAAAATTCAAAAAAAAAAAAAAAAGTAAATGTTTAAAATTGTGCTTCAGTAAACTTTATTAAACAATCTGAACCAGCCAGGTGAATTGCACGCCTTCAGTCCCAGCACTCGAGAGGCGGAGGCGGAAGGGTCTTTTCTGTGAGTTCTAGGACATCAACTACATAATGAATGCCTATCTGGAAAAATCCAAAACACCAGCTGGGCGTGGTGGGTGGCACACATCTGTAAGCCCAGCCCTTGAGAGGTAAGGATAAGGATCAAAGGATAGGTAGAAAAAATAGAAAAGGAAAAAAACAAGAAAAAAAACAAAAAAAAACAAAAAAAACAAAACAAAACAAAAAAAAAGGATAGGTAGAGGGCGGGTTCAAGGACAACCTTGTTCTTAGAATTTGAGGCCAGCCTCAGTTACCTGAGACCCCCCCTTTATTTTTATTTTTATTTTTTAATAAAAGCACCTAGTTTTGTTGATTTCTACCTGTAGCCTCTAGCACTTGAGAATCTGAAGTAGGAGGATTGAATTCCAGTACATTCCAGCTATGTAGGTAAGATTCTGTCACAAACAGCAAAAAACTCACCTAAAAATAAAGTAAACACACCGCACCCCCATCAGCAGACACCCCCACCGCCATCAGCAGACACCGCACCCCCATCAGCAGACACCCCCACCCCCATCAGCAGACACCGCACCCCCATCAGCAGACACCCCCACCCCCATCAGCAGTATATACAGGACTGGGACAGGAAGCTCTAGCCCTGGACTACACAGCAAGAGCATATCTCAAATACATCAAGATGAATTACAATGAATTCTTTTCCTTCTTAAAACCAGTCATCATGCCTTCAGGTAGCTCAGTGGGAGGGAGAGATGCTTGCTTCTGGGCATCATGGCCTGAGTCCATCCCTGGGACCCAGGCAATGGAAAGAGAGGACTGAATGCTGAGAGTCAACACACATGCAAGCACACGTGCACACACTCAAGTGACCACACACACACACACACACACACACATACGAGCAACCCCGAGCCATCCATTGGGAGAATAGTTAAGAACCTTTTTGCTCACTACATGAGAGGTAGGGAAGGGGGTTGGTTCTTTCTGTAAATTTTTTTTTTTTTTTTTAAGATTTATTTATTTATTGGATGTAAGTACAACTGTAGCTGTCTTCAGACATCCCAGAAGAGGGTGTCAGATCCCATTACAGATGGTTGTGAACCACCATGTGGTTGCTGGGATTTGAAGTCAGGGCCTTCGGAAGAGCAGTCGGTGCTCTTAACCACTGAGCCATCTCTCCAGCCCCTTTCTGTAAATCTTATACGTCACCATGGCACACACTTTTCATCCTGGTGTTTAGGAGGTAGAGGCAGATGATCTCTGTTCGAGGCCAGCCTGGTCTACATGTATAGTTCCAGGACAGCCACAGCCTGGTCTACATGTATAGTTCCAGGACAGCCAGCCTGGTCTACATGTATAGTTCCAGGACAGTCACAGCCTGGTCTACATGTATAGTTCCAGGACAGCCACAGCCTGGTCTGTATGTATAGTTCCAGGACAGCCAGCCTGGTCTACATGTA